>NC_081415.1:653284946-653522446 GCF_030272615.1 Cryptomeria japonica
AGAGAAGACTTGGGAACTTGGGAACCTGGGGGTTTCAGAGTTGAGGACTTAGGAACTTGGGAACCTGGGGGTTCCAAAGTTGAGGACTTAGGAACTTGGGAACCTGAGGGTTCCGGCAAGACAACACTTCATACTTCATGATTCCATTGTTTTCTCCTTGATCAACTGAGGCAATGGTGGTCCATAGAACATTTCTCTGATCGGTTCTTACTGATGGACCAAGGGTGTCATAAAATGACAACATTTTTGGCGACCTCTGCGGGATGCTTGCCTGCTAAGCATATAGATTAGTAGCCTATGTGATCCATTGGGCACAAAGTCACAACTGCAAGAAAGAAGAAAACTCTCTCCTCTGTAACCTGCAAAGAATCAAGATCAAACATTCTGAAGGGTAACAACATGTGCTTGTGCACTTCTTGGAAAACAAGAAACCTAACTAATATTTACATTGTTATAATAAGAGGTAACTGATGCTTTTGCCTCTATCAAAGAGGAACCTTTTGAAGGAGTCGATCCCCCTCGTACCATTGTTACATTCATCATCTAATTGCAATGGTTGAAATCTCTTGTATGCATGCATTAGATCACACATACCACTCATGTGTTTAAAGAACATTTCACCATTCACCTTGCCACCATAGGGAAGCCATAGAAAATAACCACTTGAGACATTCGAGGATGCATGAAGCATACACATAGTAGAAAGGGGGGGGAATTTTTAGGAGTTGGCTAGCATCAAAAGAACTACTCCTTGCAAAAGAGAAGGCATCTCTTTTATACAAGGGGGCATCATTTTTTCCATAATAGCCGACCTCCTCTTGGCATGAGTTGAAACCAAAAGAAAAGGCCTCGAACTCACATGGTGATGAAAAGTATACCATATCTTGGTCTTGGCCAGTGCAAGGGAGCTCTTCAAACACATCAAATTGGAAACTTTGAAGCTCACGTATACTGTCAAGTTGAGCAATGAAAAGACCGTCGGCATGACCAACATGTTGTTGCTCAACGTCATCAAACTTGGCATGTTGGTCCCAAGTGAAGCATTCAAGCTCAGGCACATCATCCCTGATGTCAAAAGAAACATCTTCACCTTGAATGAAGACCTCATATTCAACATCATCACTTTCAGGGACAGGGGAGAACCAACATACATCATAATCACATGTGCTGATATCCAACTCATCAACACAAATCTCAGGTTTATGAGACACCTCACAAGAAGATCTAAAATCTTCAGATTGTCTCTTTGTTTTTGTTTCCTCCTCCAAGAAACATAATGCAACAACCTCGGGTTCATGGCACAATCCATCTGCCATGCAATCTGCAACAAAAACATTACCCCCTGTGCCCTCCTCAAGACTAGCTTGTTGCTCCAGAGCTACCACCGGGGGAGGTGTAGACATATCCTTCTCCTCATGATCAATAAAGAAAGGAAGATTGTCAAATGAGAGGACACTGTCCTCCTCTTTACCTTCGCACTCCTCATGTTTAATGACATGCTGTTACAACTAATTGTTCTCAATATCCTCCTGCAACATTGCCAATTCCTCCTCCTTTAGAGCATATGAAGA
Source organism: Cryptomeria japonica (assembly GCF_030272615.1). Lineage (NCBI taxonomy): Eukaryota > Viridiplantae > Streptophyta > Pinopsida > Cupressales > Cupressaceae > Cryptomeria > Cryptomeria japonica. Next base: position 653,286,518 of record NC_081415.1, read on the forward strand.
CTCACCAATGGTTGATTTAACCCCTTCGTCATGATGAGGATGGGAACCATCTGTCCTCCATACAACAAGTCTGCCCTTAAAAAGGGAGATAGCATCAGGAAAGGGCCTAGGTGGTGGGGTGTTTTGAAAAAGGCACTGAGGAGAAGGCTCTTGTATAACAACAGTTGGAGTTCCCTTGAAACTTGGAATTTTAAAACTAGGGGGGTTAGTTGAAGTCTTGGGAGGTCTCCCCTGCCTAAAGCTTGGGATTTAAAACTTAGGAATCCTAGGGGCATAAACCTCCTCCTGTATAAGCTGCATCTCTATGGTTGCTAGGTGCTCAATTTCTTCCTTCCTAGCAGAGGCAAGCTGCCTTGCAAGGAACTCCTTATGTTGTCTTTGGGCTCCCATCTGTTGTTGCTGAAGTTGAGCCTGATAAGGAAGTTGATCCTGCTGCAAATCCCACTCTTGTTGCCTCTTCAACTCCTCCAGCTGCTTGGTGAAATCAAGCAACACACTTTTGTTTTATGCAATTTGCCTTTTTTCGTCATCTTGGGGCTGGTTGGGCTGCCAAGAAGGTTGAGCAGGGGTGGGTGGGTGGCAAGCGTTAGGAAAGTACCCACCTATTGCTGAAGTGAAGTTGTTTGGGTTGAAACTAGGAGCAGTCCTAGTTCGGTCGTGTTGGTAAGGATAGGGAAAATGGTTGGCATTCTCATAAAATGGGGGTGAATAGAAGTTACACCCATGATATGAACTCATTTTAAAGCATTTGAAAGAGATGGAGTTTTTTAACAAAAAGCTTAAAAGAGCAGATGAACCCTCCCAACCAGAGACTGATAACATACCACAGATCCACCAAATGATTGTAGAGTCGCGAGGTGCTTGAAAGATGTTGCCTCCAAAGGCTTGATGAACTGAAGAACACACCGAACCTTCAGTTAGCTTGGGCTTAGGACTACATGACTTTGGAACCTCAGGGTTCTAGAGTTGAGGACTTAGGCACTTCAGAACCTAGGGTTTCCGGGGTTTTGGACTCACGAACTTCGAAACCTGGGGGTTTCGGGGTCCCAAAGTTAGGAACTTTGTATGAACAAGAAATGGACTTTGAGCAGAGTCACCAAGTGCTTGAAAGGTGATTGCCTCTAAAGGCTGAAACACCAAGAATTAGCACTGAATCCTTAGCATGTATATCGAACTAAGTCCCATTGGGCGTGCCAAAAACTGTTATCACAAAAGCTCGCACCCTTGCTGAGCTATCAACTCAACAACCTTGTGAAACTTGGAGACAACCCCGAAGTGTGGGACCTTGCGCAAGGGGGTTGAGTCTCCAGAGAAGGCCAACTTTCTTCTCAATCTAGGTGCAGGTGTTGAACCAACTCAACACTTCAAAACTAACTCCTAAGCCTATCCAAACAAATTGTAGAGGTAAAGGGAAGAGAGAATGCTTGAAATAAAAGGAGGTGATGCGCCAAGAAGAGATTGTTCCTCTCCCTACCGAAATGACACAAAGAATTAATTGAAACACCCAGGAGATGCACAAACTTCCTTTGTATGAGTGATCCCAATGCATGTATGAAGGTTAGAATCCACAAAATGCCAAGAGGGGAGAATGTTTTCCACAAGTCACACTCATAAAAACAAGTTAACACAACATATATGGAGAGAAGAGCCACAAAACATACACTTATGATTAAGGTAAGGAAACATACACAACATGCATAAGTTGAAGGAAGGAAAGAATGTAATTTCAATTCATTCAAAGGCCAAAGGCCAAACTTACAGTTGCAGAAATGCAAAAATAATTACAAGTCTTCAAGAGAAAAGAAAGAGCATAGGAAATCTTAGGGTAGCAGGGAGAGAACCGTTTACAATGAGGCTTAACAACCTTTATATAGAAAATTGGTTACAAGAGTGATCATGACCCCTGTATGTCAGTATGGGAGTGCAGGGAAGTGCATGCACTTGACTTCTGTACATGCAAGCAACCTAGCCATACTCTAAAAAGGCAACCCTGAGAAGGGTGGATTGACTAACCTTCCAAAGTCAAAGTATGCAGACATGACATAAGTCACTACAACAAGCTGTAAAGCGGAAAATCGAACCCTAGGTGTTCCCCCACTCCAAGGAGAGAGAAAGGAGGTCACTAGGGTTGACGGTTTTCACTTAGGAGAGACTTTACATTCAAAAGAGGGGTTGAAACCCACAAGATCCAATCCCACACAATGCAAGACTGGATTCTAAATGAGTTTCAAGGGTTGAGACAGCAAGGATACCCTCTTTTGTAAAGAATGTAGATAGAAGGATTGAACTAGGAGTGAATGTGAAAGTAAGAAAGATTCACTTGTAGACAGAGATAGGGACACGGGATGAAGCTACGGACCTGAAATTAGTAGTAAAATGTCGAGACGAAGCTGTCCTGCAAGTTTGAACGAAAGTTGACGAGACGATGGCGCCCGGAGTGCACACGGTCCTTCGAAAAATCCGCGAAACGAAGGGGGATCTGTTCGTCTCTGCACAAGGATTCCAGATCTTCAATTACAGCCGCGTACCTGCAATCTACACACAGAAAAGAGAGGACGATTGGGGGGTTAGGGATTAGGGGTTTGCCTTCAGGTCAAACCCCAGTTTTGGAATTAACCAAGAAATGAGAATGTTGTAAATGTAAATGTTTGTAATGTAATCAAGTACTGATACCTTGTTGTAAGAATGTTTGTATTCGTACATGCGAAGGTGTAGTGATGTTGTATGTTATATGTTGTAGGTGATCTCCTCTTCAATGGTTGAATCCTTGTCTTGAATGCAACACCTAGCCTTGAATGGAGACCTAGAATGCTCAATTGCTTGAAGGAATGCTTGAATGCTTGAATGTTTGAATGTTTGCCTATCGCTTCTACCTCTTGCACACATATGTTTTCCTTCTCCCCTTTCTGAGAGGAGAAATGTAGTTTATATACTTGTCAATTAGGGTTAGGAGACTGATTTTTCCGACCTTAGGCCGACCTAGGAACATTATTTTCCGAATTGCAAACTTGAAGACCCGATGCCCAACAAGAGACCGAGCCCAAAATAGGGCCAGGGACCAGGGCGTTGGGCGCCATTCTCCTGGGACAACAGGGTGCAAGGAGGATCAGGCCAAGGTGTAGAAAGATGCAGTTTTTGATGTTGTAAACAGGTTTCGGGGTCTCCATTCAGGTTCAACGTTGCGCCGCCATCGTGAAGACCCAAATGCAGTCGAAATTGCAAGTGTCGCAATTTTATGATGCTACATTTAGCCCCCACTTTAGCGGGAGTATAAGCGTACGCCCATACTTCCGGTAAAGTACAAGGAAACAACATTGAAAGACTTTCACCACGTCAAGGAGGCAAGATACACCAAGCCCCTAGTGGACTAAGGATCTTACGACTTCGATTGACAAACTAAAAGGAAAGATCACGAGGGAGAACCATGACTGTCAGTAGTAAGGTTCCCTCACTATGGGTCATGCAAGAAAAATACCAAAAATTTTCAAGGCAAAGCTAAGTTTGCCAAGAAGTTTCCAAGTATCTTGAAGAGATATGGACGGAGTGTATGCCCCCTACGTTAAAGCGATCACACACGCCTCATCGGGGGTGATTGCTTTAAGGTAGTGATACACATAAGAAATGCGAAGGGAAAGGAGCACGTTATCACAAAGATTTAGCCCCCAAGTGTGAGATAAACCCAAGGATAATAGACACAAAACACAAAGCACGAGGTGACTTCGCTTTCCTTGGGGTCAGTATGCTATATGATAATTCATGTATATCATATGTATGTATGCATAATTGTTCTTCATTCCCCAATCAAGGAAGGTCACCTAGAAGAAGGGAACACATGTGTCTTTTGAGTCAACATGAGAGAGACCAAAAGAGATCTCAATGCTTTGCATCATCCTCAAGTAGACAACACTAAGGACAACAAATAGAAGAATGAGAATAACACATAGAGGAAGTAACAAAAGAGATCAAGAGAGGAGGAGACAGTCTGCTATGCTAATGAAACTAGTCTAGCACCTCATCCACCCCCCGATCTTGCTGATCAATATTTCGGGAAGGCAGGAAACACACTAGAGGAGGAACATCCAACACAGCAGATGGAGCTATCACAAGATCCAAACAAGGGCTATGTTCATTTTCCAAGCCACGTTGTTCTTGTCTAGGAGCTAGGATAAGTGCTTTAGAAAATTCGTTAGATAAATGGTTATCAACATCAACATATTCATATTCACTATCAGAATGAAGAGGAGTAACATTTTCATCATGAATAACATTTTCATCTATATCATCATCAAGATTTATAAAAATAGGATCTTTAACTCGCACAAGATCAAAACCATCATGCATCTTATGTTTAGGAGATTTTGGCTCAATTTTCGGTTGAGGAGAAAATGGAATACTACTAGCTGAAGGTGTTTTTGGGGATTGCAAAGTTTGAGAAGTAGCTGCACGAGCTCTAAGACGACGCTTTCGTTGGCGTTCATGTGCAGAACGATTTCGTCTAGTCTTAGTAGGAAGTTGAGAAGATTGAGGAGGAGGAATGTTCTCATCCTTATCACTTGGGTGTTTAGGTTGTGGTCTCTTAGGTTGGACGATAGGAGGAGAGGAAGGTCTCTTCTCTCTATAAGAGGAAGGAGGAGGAACTGCTCCATATAAAGGAGGAATATCTGGTTTAGGAAGGAGACCAAGTCCATCATGACGAGGAGGTATAGGTCTACCTTTAGAAAGTTTATTAGATATAGACATAGTCACATCCATAGGGATGGGTTGGGAATCTTCTTGAGGAAAGACATTAGTTTTATTTTTCAAAGGAAGAACTTCCTTCTCAAGAATGATGGGAATATCAAGTTTGGGTGTTCTAGGTTCACTTAGAGATAGGATCATATCTTTTTTCCACTTTTGATAAGATTTGAAAAGATGATCACTTCGCGGTGGAAGAGATTGGAATTGTTTAGGCCAAAAATAATCAATAGGAACACTAGAAGTTCTTTCAGCTGGTTTAAAGAGACTATGATTGACAGTAACAACTTCACCATTATGGGGGAATTTCAAACACTTGTGAATAGGAGAAGCAATAGCTTTCATGGAAGATAGCCAAGGATAGCCTAGCTTCAAACAAAATTGTTCAGATGACGGAATAATAGCAAAGTTCACATCAAGGGATTTGTTATGGACCTCAATAGGTAATGTAATAGAACCAATTGCAGGAGAAGAAAATGCATCAAATAGTTTCACAACCACATTTGTTTTGTCATAGATCACTTGATTCAATTGCAAAGTAAAAAGAAATTCTTCAGTAATGACATTAACCATGCAAGAAGGATCAATAAGCACCCCACGGCAAGGTGTATTCTTGACTTTTGCAACTATATATAAAGGACCATCAGGTGCCCTGATAGTTTCACTGGAATCAAATGTGATGGAAGGTTCTTTAGGGATTTTCTGCTGCTCTACAAAGTTAATCACATTCGGAGTCATAGACACAAGACCATCAGGTGAGAAAGAGGAATCATTAGTCTCAATCACATTAGAGGTATGAGAAGGCAATGGATCAGTAAAAATCTTAAGATTTTGGTTAGGAAGAGCTACAGATGTGTTGCCTTTATCATTCACACCTGAAACAGAGATAGTATTATTATCAATCAAATCTTGAATTTTACCCTTTAAAGCAAAACGTTTTTCAGTATCATGCCCAGGTTGACGATGAAATTGACAAAAAGATTTGTTATCAAAATAGGATGAATTAATCTTTGCAGGATCTATTTGCTTTATAGGAGGGAGAGTAAGCACATTTTGTTCCAATAACTTATTCATAATACTATGCAATGTTTCATTCAAAGGAGTAAACTTTCTTTCTTTCTTGAAAAACTTAGAAATAGGAGGCACACCTGATGCTGCATTCACATTGTTGTTGGTGATGTTTTCATTGAACTTAATGAACTCTCTGTTCGGTTTAAACTTCCCAAATGGTTGTTGACTATTATCACCCTTATCACTCGGAGCGATAGGATTTGCTTGTTCCATTTGACTCACAGTCAATTGATAATTGTGAAGAGTTGCGCACAACTGTTGGAAAGAAGTAAACTCAGAAAACAGAAGTTTTTCTCGAATATCTTTTTGTAAATTAGAAATAAAGATCCTTTGAATATCATTGTCAAGTACTGGAAAAGAAATTTGAGCACACAAATGCTTATATCTACCAATGAAATCAGTCACTTTCTCTTTAACACCTTGTTTACAATGCATTAAATCAATCAAAGTAACCTTAGGACCTATATTGTTTTGAAATTGTTGAATAAAAGCATTTGCAAGTTGTTGGAAAGAAGTAATAGAATAGGAAGGCAACGAGCAATACCATTGTAGAGCCTTATCTCTTAATGTTCTAGTAAATAGTTTTGCAAGCAACCTTTGATCATGAGCAAAATCGGTACATATTGTTTGAAAGGTCTTAACATGTGTTAGAGGATCACCCTTACCATTATAAAGCTCCAACTGCGGGATTTCAACATGCTTAGGGGGGATAGCTTGAACAATGTCAAGAGAAAGTGGGCTCGCAACATCAAATGTGGGCACACTAAACTTAGATTGATTCATAGAAGCAATTTGTTGCTGTAAAGAAGAGACAGTTTGTGCAAGATTGTTAATGGTTGCTTCAGTCGAAGAGTTCATATTAGACATGTTAGATTGTGATGGAGGTATTATGTTATTGAAAGAAGGTATTGATTGAGAGTAAGGTGGCAGGACACTATGATAGTTAGTCATAGGAGATGATTAGAAAGAAGGAACACTACAAGGAGGAATGGAATGGTTAAATGAATTGCCCCCTTGCGTCATGTTCATTTGTGGAGATGTAATAGGGACACTCATTGAAGGAATGAATGAAGAAGTCGGATTGAATGAAGGAAGAGGGTTGATTGAAGAAGAAGGATTGCCCCCATGACCGGTGATCATAGGTGGAATGTTTTGTATTGAAGTAGTCATTATGTTTGATGTAAAAGTAGGTATACTAGCAATAGAAGTTGTTAAAGGATTAGAATGATTGACTTGAGTAGGAGGTTGTGTATAACCTAAAGTTTTGGCACAACTCTTCATAGGCATCACATTCGAATCCACAATGTGTGCAATACTACGCAAAATATCAATTCCATTCTTATCACTTTGAACCATACGTTGTAGACCCTCAATTAATGAAAGAGCTTGACTATCGGGGTATTCTTGAGACATCCATTGCTGAAAATCATCAAATTGGTTATCCAATTTCGAAAGTTGTTCTACAGAAACCTCATGGAGAGCTTCTTCATCATTAAGAGGATTAGAGGAATTACCCATGTCCTCGTTAAAAAGGCCATTCAAATTAGGTTCCATCTCCTTGGTAATTAAACCTTGGAAAGACTTAATTCTAAGGCTTCATCTAACGGGAATGGTGTAAGTAGGGCTTATTGTTGTAAAACTCATGCACTAGAGAGAGAGAGAAGATTTTGAATTTTGAAAATAAAGTTGGCAAAATTGAACAATGAGATAATGATTATCCAATTTGAACTTTGTGAAAGAAGAGGGAAACACAACTTCCAAGAAAGGTAGGCACAATTGAAAATTAGGGCCAAGGGGGTAGCACTTAATTTTAATTGTTATCTTGAAAATTGAAATCTTGAATTTTGAAGTTATTTTCAAATTTAGAGGTAGCAAATTTCAATAAAATCAGCCAATCTCCTAGATTTAAGCTGTTAAATGCAATCATGACAATCTCCCGAAATTTCGAAAAAAATGTTGGGGACCGTGGCGAACGGAGTGCACACGGTCCTCGCAACTTTTTTCAAAATTTTCAGGGATGAAAGTTATGATGATTTTAAAGCTAATCTAAAAAAATTGAGTGATTTTACAATCTGTAGATAGGCCAAATTAAAGTTGCAATCTCAAAATTGAACCCTACCAAGATTGTTGAAAAATGCAAAATTTGAATTTTGAAAAAGAGAGGGAAACTGAAATTTTGAATTTTATGATTTTAGAGAGAATACTAACAGCAATGCAAGCTTTGAAATTTAAAAGTTGACTCAATTTCACGCAAAATTCAATTTTGAAAGCGGAAATCAAAGTTGTTGTAATTAAACACTTAATTTCAAAAGTCACAAACTGCAAAAATTTGAATAAAGCACTGAAACTTCGAATGAATGCCAACACACTTTTCAGATTTAGGATAGTAAGAAATACAATCTTAACACAAAATTTCAATTTCAACAATTCTTGAATGATTAAAAGCCTTAATCCAAGCAATCACTAGACCAACTTTGACTTTAATTTTGAAAGTGTTAGAATTGATGAAATCAGCCAAGATTCTGGATTCTAGCAGAAAAATACAGTAAGATCTAGCTCTCGAAATTTCAGAAAAAATGTCGGGGACGATGGCGCTCGGGGTGCACACGGTCCTCGCAACTTTTTTCAAAATTTTCAGGGATGAGAGATATTATGATTTTGTTGCGGAATCCAAAGTTACAGCCGATTTGAAGGTGTTTTGATCAGTGAAATCGTCGGTCAAAGGTTGAATCAAGAGGGTTTAAAAATTAGGGTTTTGACACTTAACCACTTAATTTTCAGAATTAAAGCACAAATATGAATTGACAATTTGCAATAGAAGGGTAGATCTGAAACAAGCATTAACAATTAAACATTTCACAAGCTCAATTACTAAAAAGAAAATTTAGGGTTTTTATGCAATTAACCTCTAAAATTTGCAAAAGATCAAACATGGAAATGTAATTAAGGAAGCCAATTTTTCAGATCTAACCATGAAAAATCAGAATTAGGATGTTCACGTCGGGTTCACCAAAATGTAAAGCGGAAAATCGAACCCTAGGTGTTCCCCCACTCCAAGGAGAGAGAAAGGAGGTCACTAGGGTTGACGGTTTTCACTTAGGAGAGACTTTACATTCAAAAGAGGGGTTGAAACCCACAAGATCCAATCCCACACAATGCAAGACTGGATTCTAAATGAGTTTCAAGGGTTGAGACAGCAAGGATACCCTCTTTTGTAAAGAATGTAGATAGAAGGATTGAACTAGGAGTGAATGTGAAAGTAAGAAAGATTCGCTTGTAGATAGAGATAGGGACACGGGATGAAGCTACGGACCTAAAATTAGCAGTAAAATGTCAAGACGAAGCTGTCCTGCAAGTTTGAGCGAAAGTTGACAGGACGATGGCGCCCGAAGTGCACACGGTCCTTCGAAAAATCCGCGAAACGAAGGGGGATCTGTTCGTCTCTGCACAAGGATTCCAAATCTTCAATTACAGCCACGTACCTGCAACCTACACACAGAAAAGAGAGGACAATTGGGGGGTTAGGGATTAGGGGTTTGCCTTCAGGTCAAACCCCAGTTTTGGAATTAACCAAGAAATGAGAATGTTGTAAATGTAAATGTTTGTAATGTAATCAAGTATTGATACCTTGTTGTAAGAATGTTTGTATTCTTACATGCGAAGGTGTAGTGATGTTGTATGTTATATGTTGTAGGTGATCTCCTCTTCAATGGTTGAATCCTTGTCTTGAATGCAACACCTAGCCTTGAATGGAGACCTAGAATGCTCAATTGCTTGAAGGAATGCTTGAACGCTTGAATGTTTGAATGTTTGCCTATCGCTTCCGCCTCTTGCACACATATGTTTTCCTTCTCCCCTTTCTGAGAGGAGAAATGTAGCTTATATACTTGTCAATTAGGGTTAGGAGACTAATTTTTCCGACCTTAGGCCGACCTAGGAACATTATTTTCCGAATTGCAAACTTGAAGACCCGATGCCCAACAAGAGACCGGGCCCAAAATAGGGCCAGGGACCAGGGCGCTGGGCGCCATGGTCCCACCTCCTGGGACAACAGGGTGCAAGGAGGATCAGGCCAAGGTGTAGAAAGATGTAGTTTTTGATGTCGTAAACAGGTTTCGGGGTCTCCATTTAGGTTCAACGTTGCGTCGCCATCGTGAAGACCCAAATGCAATCGAAATTGCAAGTGTCGCAATTTTATGATGCTACACAAGCATGACATGATACCTCTCTTGATGTAAATCCTGCCAAAAACATTAAATGCACCCATGTGGCTCCACAAAAGAAGGTGTACAAGTCACAAAAGTCATCGGAGCATTTAAAGATTTGAGTGTCGATCACGCCATCCAGAAGTGTTGCAAGCTAGAGGGAGTTTGGAAAACTTTGGGGACATGGGTCACTGAAGTTGGGTGAACTTCGGAGACTTGGGTCACTGAAGTTGGGGGAACTTTAGAGACCTGGATCTTCGAAGTTGGTAAATTTGGAGACCCGAGTCACCAAAGTTGGGAGAACTTCGGATACCTGGGTCTTCGAAGTTGGGAACTTCGGAGACCTGGGTCACCGAAGTTGGGGAAACTTCAGAGACCTGGGTCATCGTAGTTGGAGAAACTTCGAAGACCTGGGTCACTGAAGTTGGGAAGACTAAGGAGCTTGGGAACTTGCAGGTTCTGGAGTTTCGGGGTTGAGAAAGAGAAGACTTAGGAACTTGGGAACCTGGGGGTTCCGAAGTTTCGGTGTTGAGGAAGAGAAGACTTAGGAACTTGGGAACCTGGGGTTTCCGGGGTTGAGAAAGAGAAGACTTGGGAACTTGGGATCCTAGGGGTTCCAGAGTTTAGGACTTAGGAACTTGGGAACCTGGGGGTTCCAAAGTTGACGACTTAGGAACTTAGGAACCTGAGGGTTCCAGAGTTTCAGCAAGACAACACTTCATACTTCATGATTCCATTGGTTTCTCCAGGATCAACTAAGGCAGCGGTGGTCCATAGAACATATCTCTGATCAGTTCTTACTGATGGACCAAGGGTCTCATAAAATAACAACAGTAACCCTTACATTGTTGCCATCAGAATCCAATTTGGACCTAAAGAATTTTTTATTGAAATAGGTCATGTCCAATCTGTTGTAAAGGCTTTTATGTCCTTGCTGAAAATTACATGATGTGAACCAGATAGCCCGTGTGTCTTCCTTTCTGCCAGCCAAAGGATCCATAAGCCTGAGTATGTTTATCATTCTATACCAAAACAAAATTCATACCCTTTCCATTCAAACTTATTACCTCTGTTTTTATCAGAAGGGTTTTCTACCATATTAAAGTCTCCCCCAAGAATCCATGGAATCTCATCAAGTTGACACATCCATTTCCATAGCTCAATCCTTTCCTTAAAATCATTTGAAGCATAAATGGAGCAAATTCCAAATCTTGAGTCTTTATATTTCAATATTACCCACACCATCCTATTGCACGGTGAGTAACCCCATCTAGAAACATATTTACTCTATACATTACTTGAGAGAATAGTTTATCCACCTTTGCCTCTATCATGTTTAGTGGTGTAGTAATTTGCATCCTTCCAAATGCATTTTAGACTAATGTCCAACCAGTAGTCCACAACTTTTAGTTCTTGATGAAGCAACATGTCAATTTGTCTATTCATATTTAAGAATCTCCTCACAACATTTTTCCTATTTGGGGACTCAAGCCTCCTTACATTCCAAGATGTGAAATTTACTTCCATAGAGTATTATGGGGCGATTTTCATAGGTGCGCTAAAGCTATCATAACATTTGGGCAAGAAACCTTTATGTGTTTTCCCTCATGAGCAGAGTCAAGAGATCAACTAGCCCTCCCTCTCTTTCTCTTAAATTCAAAGGTTTGCTTATATCCTAACAAAGGAGTGCCCTTATTGATCTTGTTTTTTAGGTTTTCTAAAAGCTTTCTTCCTTTGAGTCATCCTACTGTCATATTCCTTCATAGCTTCCTCTATAATGTCCTTATTAGGATCCCCTTTGAAAAGGACAATGGCCCAAGTGATGGCCTTATCCTCTACATCCTCTATCCTACCATCACCTTCCATATCTATACTCTCAACCACTTCAATAGAAAAGAAAATATCACTACTCTCTAAGGGTATCTCCAACCCTCTGCTGAACCTCTGACCAAGTCTGAATGGGGGGGTGCAAGATGGTCTATTACTTACCAAAATTTCCTGACAACTAATAGTAGAATCATCACAAGTATTGCATCATTTCTTAGGAACTTTGCAAGAAGATTTAGTAGTGTCTACACTAGAGTCCAACCCAATCTCCACCCCATTAGGTTCTGTCAACTCTCCACTAGGGTTAGGATAAACCCTCCCAAGGGTATTGACCCTAGCACTGGTATAGGAATCCAAAAGAATATTGGCCAAAACATCTTCTTTACTAGTATCACATTTATTTCTTATCTCTTTATCAGGGGTAGGGGCATTCTGAACCCTAAGACTAGTGTCTTTCAATTTTTTTAACCTCTCAATGATAATTTGTTGTGCATTTAGGGTCTTGTGCTTAGGGGTGCAAATGGTTTTCTCGGAGGGAGTTTCAGTGGATTCAATAGGATTGGAAGGGGGTTGAGAGGCCACCAAAGAGCGGTTGGCCTTTTTAATCTCTTCACACATAGCATCAAATTTCCTAATAAAGGGGTTACCAAAATTTGTGCATACATTAGACCGAGGAGGAGAAACCAAAGCCAAATCTTGAGGACAATCACTCGAGCCAAGGGAATTAAGGTGATTGTCTTTCAACCTTTCAGCAAAAACCTCAGAGTTAATAGAAGGTGGTTTAGGGTTAGTCATAACTACAAAAGGACCAGGAAACTTATCAGAACATGATAAGAGGTTATTTTCTTTCAAAATAGTCTCAAAATTTACAATATCCACAAATAAAGATTTAGAGTTAGAATCAAGATTAGGCAGCAAAGACGAATTAACACGAATTACAAGGTTGGTATTAGGGTTATATCATTTCCCATTTCTCTTTATTAGGGGGAAGTTTCTCCTAACATGCCCTTCTTTTCTACACAAAAAACAAGCATTAATTCCCCCTAGAAACTCAATAGGGCAAATAATTACATCATTAGACAAATCAATTCTGATTTCATTTGGTAAATCCTTTTCACAATTTAATGATACCAACATTCTCGCATCCATGTGAGGAAGCAATGAAATAGTTTCATCCATACGAAGAAAATTCCCTAATGATTCCAAAGTTTTGGGGATAACTCTCCATAAATATGGTGGAATGTTTCGAATAGAAATCCATCTAGGGCATGATAAAGCCAGAATGTCTTTCACACTTGCTTCTGGATCCCAACTAATGGCCCTGAAACAGGCAGATCCAGTAGACCAAAATTGTCGCTCAATGGTTTCTGGCTATCAAGGCTTTTGAAAAAAATAAGGAAAAGCCCTTTTGTATCATTCTGCAAAAGGTATAGCTAAACCCTAATTTCTTACCCCGAGTATTTTGGAGCCAATTGTTCATATAGTTTCTAGAAGGCAACATATCTATGTTTAGAGCTGCAAGAAAAATAACAATATTTTTCAATCTAGACTTCTTAGAATCAATAACATGGACCATTCGATCATTAGGCATGACAACTAGGGCAAAGTTAGGGATAGCCTTACCTCTTCCCCCTCTGTCATCTGCGCTTGCACAATGAGGAAGTTAGCACCTTCTCGAATATTTGACGCCTCCACCACCTACTTGAATGATTTAGCACCACTGCTACTCTCCCCAACAACATTTTCTAAAGAAGTTGAGAAAGTACAACTTCTGAGATCCCAAGAGCATCTGCAAGCAAAATACCTTTCACAAGAGAAGATTGGAGATAGAACACAAAAAAGGCTATGAAGAAAAGATTATCATTTCAGAGAGGGAAATTAAAAAGAAAAGTTACAATACAATCCTTATGACATGAGAATAGAAACCCTAAAGATGTGCAACCCTAAAGAAACCCTAAAGGGATAAAGAGTATTTAATAATTAGAATAATTATTAAATACCTACAATATTATTAAATGCCTAAGTTTAGCTTAAGCATAGAGTATAATAGACTAATGATTAAATAAATAATTATTAGCTAATACAAGATAACTCTAACGCCCCTCCTTAAGATGAACTTAAGGAGTAGGTAAAAACTCTAAATGCAGGAAAGCAAAATGCAACTACAAGAAGAAGGCAAATTTGGCTCCAGACAACAAGGCCTGATGAGGTACCAAATCACAACCAAATCTCTATGAAATGGAGAAATAGAGAAAACCACATGGGAAAAAAATCTACTCCAAAAAGAGATGGGAAAAGCATGCAAAAAAGAACATGAAGGAAGGAAGGCCTCAATGAGACCCCCCAAGGACAACTTCCTTCACCCCAAGCATAGAGCGCAACTGAAGATAGTGCGGAGATGCAAAAGGTTTAGCGAAGATGTCAGCAACCTGCTCCTCTGTAGGAATGTACTCCAAGATGAGAAAGATATCCCAAATCAACTTTCTAATGAAGTGCATGTGAAGCTCAATGTGTTTAGACCTCTGGTGCTCCACTGGGTTGCGGGAAAGGTGAATGGCACTCTGGTTGTCACACCAAAGAATAGTGGGACTATTAGGAGGAAACCCAAACTTAGTCATCAAGTGTCGAAGCCATAAAACCTCCTGACTAGCTAACACCACTGCTCGGTACTCAACCTCTGTAGATGATAATGCAATAGCAGACTGCTTCTTACAAGACCATGTGATAGGACCAAAACCAAGGTAAAAAACAAAGTCAGAAGTAGACTTCCAATCTTGAGCATCACCAGCCCAATCTGAGTCAGTGAAGCCAACAATGTGAGGGGATCCTAAAGTATAGTGAATGCTAAACTGTGTAGTGCCCCAAATGTACCTCAAAATACATTTGGCTACTTGCCAATGGCTCTCATGAGGATCATGGGAGAACCGAGAGACAAGACCAACTGCAAAAGAAAGATTCGGGCGGGTATGGCTCAGGTACAACAAACTGCCAACCAACTGCCTATATAAGGTATAATCCACATAAGGTGTAGAACAAGTGGTAGACAAAACAACACCTGACTGAAATGGTGTGGGAGCAGGCTTGCAAGTAAGCATGTCAAATCTGTGAAGCATATCAAGAGCATACTTCTGCTGAAGTATGGATATGCCATCCGAAGACTGAATAACCTGTAGGCTCGAAAAATAGATTTTTGATGCCATTATCTGGCAGTTTGAACCCATATACCTACCAAACCCTCAGCCAACATTAATTGAGGGGTTGAAGTGGCCTACACCCCAAGGGGGGAAACCATCAATCACCCATGCGAGGAAAATTCTCACACGTGTGGTCTACCTCGGCTTCAATACTTGCAGACCTTAAATTCCTCGTGCACCCCCATTCTATATTAATTATTTAAAAAAAATTATATTATTATGTAGAAGTCCTGGCCAGGACAAAAGTGGTCTAAAGGAGAGGATGGTAATAAAGAAATTATAGCTACTTAAGTTTATAAGAAGTATTGAGATTTTTTTTAAGAAGAAAGAAGTCAATACACTTAATAATTGAAATACTATTATCAATAGTAGAAATTAACATGGTGTCATTATTGATTATCATCTAATATGGACTTTAATGGCTATTAATAGTTCCCTTGATTATTGATGATTAATATGCTAGTGATTTCTTATGGTTATGAAGGTTCAACTCTTTGCTTCGATATCTAATCAAATTGTGATAGTGAAAATGGCCTAAATTTTAATTTGTTTTGTATAGATGTTGCAAAATTTAAAATAATAATTTTGTAAAGTAGTAAAATTTTGTCTTATAAATAATGTTGACTTCAAATTATATGTTTTAATAGTAACATTTACATCTTTTTATTATTTATTTTATTTTCTACGTATTTTTAAAAAATATTTTATTTGTTAAATAAATAAAGATATAAATGATTTAATTTTTTATAAAGAATTTTTTGGTTTTATATTATATTTCTATTTTTTATAATGTAATTTTTATTTTTTTTAAATATTATAATTATATTTATTTTATTTATTATATTCTATAATAATGAGTGAGTGCAATAATTATCTTCAATATAATTATATTATTTATGTATCAACTCTCTCTCTCTCTCTCTCTCTCTCTCTCTCTCTCTCTCTCTCTCTCTCTCTCTCTCACGCGCGCGCGCACACACACACACACCATATTATATTTCTCCATATCCCTCTCTCATTATCTCTCTCCTTTTATCTCTATTTCTCCATATCCCTCTTACCCTCCCTTTCTAGACAACTCTCCATCTCTATATATTTATCTCTCTCTCGCCTCTTCTACCAACATTATTGACAAGAACTTGACACATTGTGTCCCCTATTATATTGACATGTCATTATATTTTTATTTTATGTAGGACACTTTCAATCCCCTATTATTAATAATATTATTTTAAATTTATTATTATACTACTATTTCACTATACTAGCATACCTATCTTTAGAGAAATATATGTAAAGTACGCCGATAGATATATCTTTGATTGAAGCTTAAATTTTAAATAAGTGTACACAATCCTAATTGAATTATAACTCTTTTTAAATAATTTGAAGTGAAAAATTTTAGACAATGTATTAATTAAAGTATATTTGATGTGAGTACTATGTAAATGAAAAGATTGATAATGTTTCTAGTAATGGTAATTGTATTGAATTCATAACTATGTTTTTTATATTATTGATTTTCTAAGGATTTGTATTTTTTTCTACTTGCAAATTATTTTTCCTTCTTCATTGTTAGGGTAAGATTTAGGGTTAGGGTTTGTAATGGTGATAAATTAGGGTTTCCACCATTAGAGGGAGAAACCCACTAATTTTTGTTTAAGATGACCATTACATTCAAAAGAGGAGGAATCCAATGGATTCAATCACAAATCAACAAAGATTAAGACTGAATACTAATTGGGTTGATTAATTTGAGATCCTCTTTTGTAAATTGAATTGCTGAATTTAAATAAAGTGTTGGAAATGAAGGTAAAAAAAACATGAAAACAGTAAGCTACAGATGCAAGATTGAGTTGTACACCTAGAACCGAGAAATGTACGCAGACTCGGATCTGATCCCCAAAAGAGCACCTAAAATGTCAGGACCGTGGTGCCCGCCGCCATGGTCCTCCAAAATTTTTGCACACTGAAGGGGGATTGATTCGTCTTTGCAAATAATCTTGATTCTAAAGATCGCAGCTTCACACTTATTTACTGAATACAAAAAGAAGGAGAAATAGGTTGGGAATAAGGGTTTGCCTAAGCCAAACCTCGGTTGAGGATTCAACCTATAATGAAATGTTGCAAATAATGAAATAAATAATGGAAAGATATACCTCAGATTTGCAATGATTGATAATGATGCTCTGCTTCTTGAATGTAATCACATATGTTGTATGAAATGGCATGAACATGACAAAAACCTAATCACATGCACATGCTTGCATAGGAATGATGTAAAGTTGCTACATAATAGATGAAGAATATACAACCTTGAAGACCTCTAGAAATGCTTGATTTCTTGTGCTCCCAATTTCACCTCCTTATGAATGTATATCAAAATGAGAGGGGAAAGCCTCCTTATATACTTGCCCATCAGGAAATCATATTAATTTTCCGACATAGGACAAACATGAAGAAAGGTTTCCTGCTCAAATTTGAGATAGGGCAAAGGGTTTAAAATAGGGCCCAATTAGGGAGGACCATAGCATGGAGCCATGGTCCTAGTGAGGACCAAGGTGTCACGCCCTAGTCCTACCCTAATATGGGGCTAGGATAAAGGGGAAATGCAAGGTAAAATGTGATATCAATGCCATATTTGCATGATACAAACACAAATGGGTCTTATTCAAGAATAGGCATGTGAACACTAAGGTGAGGAACCCAAATGTGGTCTAAATTGTAAGGGGTAAAATTTAGGATACTACATTTAGCCTCCACTTTAACAAGACTATGAGCTTACGCAAATACTCATGGTAAAGTACATGAAAGAGAGACGAAGAAGAGGAGCAGTGAGGAGAAAAATCACAAGGAGTATAAGACATCACTAATTTTGAAGAACAAAGCCCCCAATCTTAGTATCTTAACTCACTCAAACATATGTAATGGTACACAAAAACAAGACAAAAAATTCAAAAAACAAAAAAGAAATCAAATAAAGACAAAAATACAAACAAAGACAAAAGACACAACAAAAGCTAAAGACCCAAAACAAGACCTCAAGTCAACTAGCCGAAGAGACCTCAATATCATAATGTCTCAACAACTAATATAATTCTTGAAAAAATGCCATCTCAAGAACACAAATGATCACATAAAAGAGAAAATCACACATCATCCAAGAACTACAATTAGCTATGCTATATTGAGCTCATGAGAAGAAGGAAAGAGAGAGAGCATGAATACACCCTAGAAGTGTTTTTCTAGATGGTTCATGAGAAGAATGATGAAAAAGGAGAATATAGATACCTCGCCCCTAGATCTGTTTTCTAGGTTATCCATGTTGGGGAGGAGAGTAAGAATAGTTTATCCATGTTCCTCTAGTTCCACTCATCCTCGTGCGTGTGTGCAAGTGATGTCTGGTTTCAAGTATATAGCACCCCGTATAAGAGTTTGTTTCCTCTGGTTTTGAGTGTGCATCAACCTATTTAAGACATGTAATGTAAATGCAAATTCCAAGGGGCAAACATGTAAATGCCAAGAGGCAAATGCGTAAATGCCAAGAGGCGAATGAAAAATACATGTGTGATTTTGAGGACATCTAATGTAAGAGTTTGTTTTCTCTAGTTTTGAAAATGTATACCCCCATCTAAGGAATATATAAATGTTGCGTTAGGTTTCGAGTGTGAAGAATCTCATGTAAGAGTTTGTTTTCTCAGGTTTTGAGAATGAACACCTCGTTTAAGAGATGCAAAAAGTGATATGCAAAAATATGGTACAATATGGAACAAAGGGAGCAATATGGGTGCCCCCCCTTAATATATTAATATAGGTCTATATTGATGTCTTAAGGAAGGCTAGAGACAAGGATACCTAGCCTTGAACACCAAGGAGATATCCCCGAAGAAATAATGTTCATAAATCCAAGATAAAGAGGGGATACTCTTATAAGAAAGGATAAGATAGCTAAAAAAGAGATATCTTGCAATAAGTGTGAAGAGGATATTTGGAGGAGAAGCGATATTTTCTCAAAAGACATCTACCTCTAAGAGGATTTTCTTGAACAAATATAGCATCTTCTACCAAAGAAAGGAAGGGGAACAAGAGTTCATACCTTCCTCCTATTGCTAGGTGAAAGAGATTCTTGATGAAGGATAACACACTTTTGATGCAATGTGAGGGATAAGTTCATAATTGATGTACATTTCCAAGTGAATAAGAGGTTGTAACCAAGGACTTGCACCTCTTTCATAAGAGAAAATCCTTGAGAAAACAACAAATTCACACAAGGAATGACATCAAATCATAAGCAAACATCACTCAACAAAGTAAAAGTCCTTAGAAAGAATAAGAGAGGGATAGAAATCATTTCCCCCCAAGTGTAAGGACAATGAGAATAATTACAAAACCTCTAAGGATAAATTAGACATAAGTAAATGCACAATGTACTTACATGAATAAAATATATTCAATGCAAGAAAAGACATTAGTATATGTAAAATGCAACTCTAAAGAAGAGGTAATCTTCAAAGAGAAAAAGAAAGAAAGATCACTGATTTCCCTAAGGAGGGATTAGTCACAAGAGGCATACCATTCCATGCAAGAAATGATATCAAAACATGAAAAATGCAACCCCTAAAGGGAATAGTGATACTTTAGATAGAAAGAGAGAAAGGGAAAATGCCATCCTTGCCTCCCAAGCAAGAAGACAAGGATATATTAGGGGGAAGAATCACACATTTCCTTAGGAGAGATTATTCATAAGAGACACACCATTTTAAGAAAATAATAGGTCCTAACCAAGGAACACACATGCATTCACATGAAGGACAACTCTATGAAAGAAAGGACACCAAGTTATGAATAATGCAATCCATAAAGGAAATGGTGAAACTTAAAGATAAAAGATAAGATAGAGATAAAAGAGGATCATGTTGCTACCCCAAGATGTTTGAAATTGAAAAAGCACCACATATGATGACAAAGAGCCCCCAATTAAGTTAACTAATTTTTTCATAGGGTGAGGAGAAACATGAGGTGAGAGGAGTGCTAAGGCACTACCTTTTCACCAAGAAGGAGAGCAAGATCTATTGAAAGACATATATGAACACGATCGTATTGTTCTTGAACAAATTCCTTGAATGCTTTACACTTTCCAAGAGAATGAAAACCACCATGATGAAAAGGATAACATTCACTACCTTATTTATGTTTAGTGCTAAACTTCACAAAGGTAAAAACAACATTCTTGTCATACTTCAATTTCCAAAAGATTCTAGTAGCTATTTTTTCTTGATCATCAATAGGTGAAGGCTTATTCTTTTGAGATTGAGGATAAGAGTTATTATTAGAAGAAGAAGTATTGTCATCTATGATTTTAACTTTACCACTATCATTAAGTCCTTTCATTGCATTGCATTTTGAAAATCGGAACAATCATTAGCATGATGATCGTGAGTTTGATGAAATGAACAAAAAGGAGTTTTTGAAGAAGAGGCACTTTTACGGGAACCAATGGCTTGTTATCTTGCCAGATGATATTTGAAGTCTTGAATCCTAAGGAGGTCATCCATAGGAGATTTATTATCATGTTTGAGGCCTTTTGTACTAATTTGTGTAGGAGGGTTTATAGGGACTCTAATTCCTTGTTAAAATTTTCCAAGTCCTTGTCCTCTAAAACCTTGTTTTGATATTATGATAAAGCCACTCCTATAAGAATCCTTTAATTGATAAGGAAAAGAAACATTATAATAAATTTATTTGAAGTTTGTAGTGTAAGGATGTTTAGAAGAAATTAAAGGATTAGTAGATGAAGAAGGAATATCTTGTGAAGGAGATTCTTCGTTTATTTCATCATACATATCCTCTTTGGTTGATTGAGAAGGAAGATCCTTATCATCTAAGGCCTCATCTTTACTTAATGTTATGTGGGGAGATAAATCATGAATAAAATGCACAACATCATCTTCTCTGTAAATGTTTTGATGACTAAGATAGGCTCTAGGAGAATAAGGAGGATCTAGAGAGATGGAAACACCAATATCTCGATTTTTCCCCCCTTGCGCTAGAGTATGTGTATGAGAAGCAAACGAAGCCATATTGCTCTTCGATGCTTTCTCTCCATTAAAGAGATCATTGATGGGAGTATTAGCATGTTCTTCATTATATACTCTAGGAGAGGTACAAGTATTAAGTTTTCCATTAACATCTCTAGGATTCGGGTCTACAAAAGCTTGTAGGTGATCTACCTATGAAATACATTTTCCCAAAAACATCACCATAGCACAACGTACATGATAGATGAAAGATTTGAGATCTAATTTATGAAAAGGAAGCAACTTGGAAACTTTAAAAATGCAATATTTCCAAGTGTTATGAATGAAAAGAACTAACATGAAGTGAAAGAAGTCATTATCCGACACATGATTATAATAAATGTAGGTAAAAAGTAATATAATCATATGTGAAATAGCAAATAAATCAGATCCTTTAATTACCATGATGAATATTTAAATTTAGATTAAAAAAAAAATAGGGTTTCATAAACAAAACCTCTTAATTTATGTAAATTGATAAGATCTATGAATGGAAAAATTAATATTTAGAGTAAAAATAGACAACACACAAATTTGATTTTATATATATATATATATATATATATATATATATATATATATATATATATATATATATATATATATATATATATATATATATATTTATATATATTTGAAATTAGGATTTAAATTTTAAAAAAGTGAAATGAAGTTTAAAGATGAGAATTTGAAATTTGAAAATACTTCAGATCTAAAAATCCAAATTAAACAACCCACAAGGTCAATTTTAAATTTAAAAATTAGGGTTCTTGAAATTAACCACTTAATTTTAATATTTAAATTTGAAAGTAAACTTGTAATTGAAATTTTGAATTGTGAAATATGAAAGGCACTTAGATCTGAAATAATTAATCCAAATTAAACAATTGACAAGTTTAATTTTGAATTTAAAATTAGGGTTTTAGTGAAATTAACCTCTAATTTTTTTAATTTTGCAAGGAAATCAAACTTGTAAATGAAAATTTGAATTTTAAACTACATAAACACTTAGATTTGAGAACATAGATCAGAAGTAAAGGTGTAAGACGTAGGGTTTACCAAAATGTAATGGTGAAAAATTAGGGTTTCCACCATTAGAGGGAGAAAACCACTAATTTTTTCTTAAGATGACCGTTACATTCAAAAGAGGGGGAATCCAATAGATTCAATAAAAAATTAGCAAAGATTAAGGCTGAATACTGATTGGACTGATTAATTTGAGATCCTCTTGTAAATTAAATTGCTGGATTTAAATAAAGTGCTGAAAATGAAGGTAAAAAAATATGAAAACAGTAAGCTACAAATGTGGGATTGAGTTGTACACCTGAAACTGAGAAATGTACGTAGACTTAGATCTGATCCCCGAAAGAGCATCTAAAATGTCAGGACCGTGGTTCTCATCACCATGGTCCTCTAAAATTTTCGTACACTGAAGGGGGATTGATTCATCTCTGCAAATAATCTCGATTATGAAGATCACAACTCCGTACATGTTTCCTGCATATAGAAAGAAGGGGAAATGGGTTGGGAATAGGGGTTTCACTGTCAAACCCCTATTGAGGAATTAAACTTGAATGAAACGTTGCAAATACTGAAATAAATAATGGAAAGATATACCTTAGATCTATAAGACTGATAATGATGCTTTTCTTCTTGAATGTAATCACATATGTTGTATGAAATGACATGAACATGACAAAACCCTAATCACACACACATGCTTGCATAGGAATGATGTAAAGTTCCTCCACAATAGATGAAGAATATGCAGCCTTGAAGACCTCTAGAAATGATTGAATGCTTGATTGCTTGTGCTCCCAATTTCACCACCTTATGAATGTATATCAAAATGAGAGGGGAAAGCCTCTTTATATACTTTCCCGTCAAGAAATCATGTTAATTTTTCGACATAGGCCAACACGAAGAAAGGTTTCTTGCTCAAATTTAAGATGGGGCAAAGGGTTTAAAATAGGGCCCAATTAGGGAGGACCATGGTGTGGAGCCATGGTCCTAATGAGGACCAAGGCGCCATGCCCTAGTACTACCCTAATATGGGGCTAGGATAAAGGGGCAATGCAAGGTAAAATTTGATACAAATGCCATATTTGCATGATGCAATCATAAATGGGTCTTAGTCAAGCATAGGGATGCAAATACTAAGGTGAGGGACCGAAATGTGGTCTAAATTGTAAGGGGGTACAATTTAGGATGCTACAAGGTTCAATTGAGTTTTATTTTCAATATACATCAAGATAAATCACAAAGATGCTGAATATTAAAATTCAGCCAATATGGGAATAGATTTTGGAAAGACAAATACTCTAAACCTTAGATTAGATAAGCTTGATAATGATACCGTAATTATCACTATTATTATTATACTAACATAATATTAATAAATTCCCCCTAACTTAATAAGGGTTAGGTTTGAATTAGTTTCAGGTTTAAGGTTAGTGTTCACTTTGGTTTATTGTCAGGGTTCAGTTTGAGTTAGTGTTTGGGTTAGGTTTAGGGTTCAAGTTAGGGTTAGGATTAGGATTAAAGAGTTTAATTTAGTTTTATTTTCAATACACACAAATATAATACGAATATATTTGATTCAGGTTAGGGTTTGATTTTCTTTATTGTTAGAATTAGGATTCAATTTATTGTAGGTTTAAGATTCAACTTTGTTTAAGCTAAGGGTTTATTTTGGTTTAATATAAGGGTAAGAGTTCAAATTAGTTTAATGTTTAACTAGGTTTTGGGTTTAGGTTTAATTTGATTTAAAATTAGGACTACAATCCAATTTGGCTCACTTTTTGATTTAAGGTAGAATTTGACGTAGGGTTTAGGGTTGGGGTTAGGGTACCATCTACTTTGATATTCAATTAGGATTAGGCTTAGGGTTCAATTTGGTATAGAATTAGGGTTGAATTTGGTATAGTGTTAGGGTTCAATTAGGTTTACAAAGAGCATTCAATTTAGTTTAAGGTTAGGGTTTATTTTATTTCAGTGTTAGGGGAAGAGTTCAATTTGGTTTAGGTTTGAATTAGCTTTGGGGTTAGGATTCAATTTTCTTTAGAGTTAGGGTTATGGTTCAATTTGATATAGGGTTAAACTAGTTATTGACTATTGGGGTTCAATTTGGTTTATGGTTAGGGTTTATTTTATTTTAGTGTATAATTTGGTGTAGGTTTTATGGTATAGGGTTATGGTTCAATTTGATTTAGGGTTAAACTAGTTATTGACTATTGGGGTTCAATTTGGTTTATGGTTAGGGTTTTTTTTTTTTAGTGTACAATTTGGTATAGGTTTTATGGTATAGGGTATAGGGTTAGGGTTCCATTTAGTTTGGTGTTCAATTAGATTTATAGTTAGCACTCAATTTGGCTAGTTCAATTTGGTTTATGATTAGGGTTTATTTCATTTTAGTGTTAGGGGTATATTTCAATTTGGTTTAGGTTTGAATTAGTTTTAAGGTTAGAGTTCAATTTTGTTTAGAGTTAGGGTTATGGTTCAATTTGGTTTAGAGTTCAATTAGTTTTGTAGATTACATTTAATTTGGTTGACTATTGGGGTTTAATTTGGTGTATGGTTAGGGTTTATTTTATTTTAGTGTTAGGAGTAGAGTTCAATTTGGCTTAGCGTTTAGAGTTATGGTTTAATTTGATTTAGTGTTAGGGTTCAATATGATTTAAAATTAGGATTTATTTTCATTTAGTGTTAGGGTTAGAGTTCAATTTTGTTTGGTTTAACATTAGGGTTTAATTTGGTTTAAGGTTTGAGTTATGGTTTGATTAGTTTAGGGTTAGGGTTCAATTTATTTTAGTGTCAGGTTTGTAATAGAATTTTGGTCTCGGATTAAGGTTAGGGTTACAATTCAATTTGGTTTAATGTTTGGGTTTGATTTGGTTTAGTGTTGTAGTTAGGTTTCAACATGGTTTAGGATTTCAATTCAATTTGGTTTATTATTAGGGTTTAATTTGGTTTAGTGTTATGCTTATGGTTCAAGTTGGTTTAGGTTGAAGGTTCAATTTAGTTTAAGGGTTTATTCTGGTTTAATATTCAATTAGGTTAATTTTAGGTTTATTTAGATTTAGAATTAAGGTTAGACATGTTCAATTTAGTTTAATGTTCAATTAGATTCAGGGTTTAGATTTAATTGGATTTAGAATTAGGGTTAGTGTTAGGGTTTAAGATAACATTTTAAATGTAATATTTATTTTTAATAAATTTTGCATATTTAATTACAAAACTATTTGTGTTGTATAATCGTGCAACCAAAAATTTAAAAATAGTAAAAGCTAAATATTTTTGGGCTTTTAAATTCAATTTGAAACAATTTCATTTTTATTTTTTTCAAAGCAAGCACATTAAAGATTAAAAAATAGTAAAAAAAGAAATATTTAGATTTTAAATTCAATAAAACAAATTCTACCAAAAAAAAAATTAAAGTGGATATCCACGATTTAAGATAACAATTTACTTGTAATATATTTTTTTTAATTATTTTTTCGTATTTAATTACACAAGCTATTTGTGTTGTACAATCATGCAAATATTTATAATTAATTAGTTTTGTTTTTTAACACATTAAATTAAAGTTTCTAAAATAATTTTAAATAAAGAATACTAAAAATTTAAAAATAGTAAAAGCAAAATCTATTTAGACTTTTCATTTCAATTTAAAGCAATTCCATTTTAAAAATCGTTAAAGCAAGCACATTAAATATTTAAAAATAATAAAAACAAAAAATATTAAGATTTCAAATTCAATTAAAACAAAATCTCATAATAGAAAAAAAATTAAAATAGATGTGCATTTCCACAATTTAAGGTGACATTTGACATGCAATTTTTTATTTATTAATTTTCATTTTTTATTAACAAATAGTTGTATAATAAATAATAAAATATAGATTTTATAAATACAAATAAATTGGAAAACTGAAAGGAGGGTTCTGCAATTTTTCGCTATGCGGGAGAATTTTCAGAAATACTAATGGGGTGATGAGGCATTTGATGATCCTCCTCCACCTGTGGATCCCTTTGGAAAACAAGCAGGTCATATTCCACAATGGGTATTCCATGGAGGTAAATGGGTGGACATGGCAATGGGACAACATAATGTCCAAAATAATGAGGGTTTTATGAGGGGAATGAATTCTGAAATCTCATCTCTAAATACTTTCAGGGCTTCTTCAAGCCTAAGGAAAAATTCTATTGGTTTCAGAATAATTGGCATTTTTCAGGTTATCGACAGAGGAATGGAAAGGTGGGTTTTACATTGTGAAGGCATGAAAGGATTGGGATTGAAAGAATTAGGTCTTGGAAGTATGTTGTGAGTGTGACTGGTAAGGTGCCTCCCGCTTCAAACCCTAATCTGAAGAATGGATGGAAGGGGGGTTCTCAGTTACAGGTAGATCCGATAAATGGAATTAGGGTTTTCTCCAATTTGCGAGCCTCTAGTGGGAAATGGCCTTCGTTGTGACACTCGTGGGAGAACTCTGTGGATAATTCAGGTGACACTCATAATCCTTTGATTCCTAACCCTAACTTGGAGGTTGGTGGGATGCATAAGGTATGGCTTCATGTTCCCTTGATTGATGCAAGTGCTAATCCTTTGGATAAGAAGGCTCGCGATCTTCATTCTCTTGCAATTATTATTCAGGTTTGGGGTGAAAATGTTAATCTTTCAAAATCACATTGCAAGATCCATAAGCAGTGGTATGGTACCTTATATTTTCAGGTTTTGTCTGCTAGTTCTTTTACTATTGTCTTTGATTTAGAGGAATCTAGGAATAAGGATTTTGAGGTTCCTTTCTTTTGGTTGGGTAAAAATTTAATCTTTGTTGAAGCTTTGAAACCCTTTTTTGTGCCCTCTTGGATTTCTTCCAAGCAGATACCGACTTGGTTTAAGCTGCCTGAATTGCGTTTTGAATTTGCAAAACCTGATATTTTACATAAAATAAGAGATTCTTTTGGCAATTTTTTTACTATCCCATTCGGTGTTTGAGGATCTAGTATGTTCCTTGTTAAAATTTGTGTTTTAGTTAATTCAAATACTAATCATCTTCGGACCTACAATATTAGGTTTGCCACTGGTATTTGGTGCCAAGATATTGTTAAGGATTATGATTGGTTTGGCAAATCTTCTATTGTTATGGATTTTGATTTGTTTTTAAATCTAAAAGGGGTCTCTTTTGATAAGTCCATTTCTAAAGATAGGGAATATTCTTCTGGTAGCATGGATAAGGGTTTTGTTAATTTGGAAACTCTTTCTTGGGCTGATATGCAAAGTATATTAAAGAGAGCTAATATCGCCATGTCTATTCAACC
This sequence comes from Cryptomeria japonica, assembly GCF_030272615.1. Taxonomy (NCBI): domain Eukaryota; kingdom Viridiplantae; phylum Streptophyta; class Pinopsida; order Cupressales; family Cupressaceae; genus Cryptomeria; species Cryptomeria japonica. The sequence goes on from NC_081415.1 coordinate 653,313,947, forward strand.
AGGCCCTGTGCCTCCTCCTCCTCCTCCATGTGTGGATGTCCCATCTGGGGTTGGGAATAGTTTGTGTCGGGGCAACAATTCTGGTCGAGAAAATCCTCTATCTATCTAAGATGATAAAGAACCACCTTCACAAGCTAATGTTTTTTTGAAATCTGATTTTGGCAAATCTAATTGGGTGAATGACATTTCTGGTTTAGTACTTAATTGCAATAAATCTTTGGATAACCCTTTGATTGCCCCAGATTAACATCTCATTGCTCGGGTTCAGAATCTAGTTTACAAGAATAATATTACCCTCAATTCTGATGCAATAGATAAATTGATTTTTTCTATTGATAAGGATCTAGTTAATTTGAACAAGGACTTGTCTATACTTCCTACTGCTAATCCCTATGATGTGCTTGTAGACACCTAAAAATGTCTTATTGATCATGTACTAATTATTCCTCTAATTGATTAAATAATTCTTTAATTCTTTAATTAAGTTAATTAATCTTATTCTTCTAATTTCATATTTCCTCATCATCTTACTAATTATTCTATTTTTTATTTCTATCACCATTTAATCATTTTAACCATTTTCTAAATATTAATTAAATATTTATTATTTAATTAATTATGATTAATTCCCCAATTTAAATAAACTTTATTATTTAAATAAATTAATTCTCAATTTCTACCTCTAATCATCCAATCATTCAACCCTCTTATAAATATTAATTAAATATTTATTATTTAATTAATTATGATTTGTCCAAGGGGTCGAGCTTAGTTGGTTAAAGCATTGAGTTCTCAATGTGGAGACCCAAGTTCAACTCCCAAGAGGGACATCTTTGTGGAATTCTAAGTTGTGACTCTTGGTCTTCCATTGGTTGTATTTGTCACATTGTTTAAAGTGGATTTCTAAGTTGTGACCCTTGGTCTTCCAATTGTTGTTTCTAGTTTGGTGCTCGAAAGAAGTTTGTATTTGTGCTCGAAAGGAGTTAGTATTTGTAATAAGCTTGCTCGAAAAGAGCTGATATTTGTAATAAGTTTGTAATTGTTTAGTGATACTTAATACAAAAATAAAAATAAAAAATTAATTGTGATTTAATCCTTTAATTTAGTAATCTTTATTATTTAATTAAATTCAATTTCTAAATAATTAAATAATTTCTTTAAATTATTTAATTAACTAATTAATTCTTCCATTTCCAAATCCCCAAATTCTAATTTTATTTAATTAATTCTTCTAAATTCTTCCAAATTCAAATACATGTGCATGATTTCAAAAATCAAATTGAAAATCAAAGTCAAGTTCTAAATATATTCAAATACTAAATTGAATTTAAATAAATTCAATTATTTGAATAAATTTCATGCAAAGATTAAATTGAAAATCTAAGTTAAAGTGCAAGAACATGCTAAATTAATTAATTCAATCAATTAATTAATTAATTTATCTCTCCAATCTCTATTTCCATCTTTTAGTTAGCTTTTTCTAAATAAAGTTCTCTTTGTCATCTTCTTAATTTCCTCCAATCATTCTTTTTCTTCCCTCAGTTAGCTTTTTCTAAATCAGTTAACTCAATTAATTTATTCAATCTATTTTGTTTTACCTCCAAATCAACAGTTCAACTATCAATTTTCATTTGAGCTCACCTGAGTTCCACCTCTTGGTCAATCTGTTCCACCTTTTCAATCAATCTTCTCCAAAAATCTATAAATTGAGTATTCAATCTCCATTTTCAATCCTCCTCCACCTCCTCAATCCTGGATAATTTACTCTGAATCATGAACTTTGAATCTTTGTGTCACTTGCAAGTTGACAACACAATATCTGAGAGCCATCATACCACAGAGAAGAGAAGAGCAATGGAAGTTATACGCAGTCACGGAATAGGGAGTCTTTAATTGATTTCATTTATAGTTCCTATTTTGCTTGATTGTGTTATTGCATTGTCTGTTTGTAAGAAATATTTTGATTAGATAGGGATTCGTGATTTCCCTTTGATTTCTAATTGATACATTGTTATTAAGATGAATTTTACATACGACATTTTGGTGAACCCGACGTGAATCAACAACACTCTGATTTGAAATTTTGTATATGCCTGCAGGTATAGGTATTGGATCTTGCAAGCTACACCTATCTTTTAAATTCATATTCTAAGAGGTTTCCTGATTTTAATTGGTGTTTTATTAAAAAAAAAAATCGAGACTAACATTGTGCAGATCAGGTTCCAGGCAAGATTGCAGGTTGTTCAAAGATTTTATCATATCTTCCACATTATTGTGAATATATTCCTGATTTTTTTACTGGAGGTTAATTATCATCTCATGGATTTATAGTAAAAAAATCAGCTTTACACCATCATTTTTGAGTGAGATATGATAGATTCAATTATTTTCATAAATCTTTTATTTTTTGCGCAAATAAACAAATTTTTGTGAGATTTTTTTGCATCAAGTTAAGGATCTTGAGACACATCTACAGTAAAAAATTTGGATCTGTACGATCTGTTTTGACTGAGATATGATCATTTTAATGTTTTTAATAAATTTTGAATTTTTGGCACAAATCAGAGAATTTTTTTAAAATTCTTACATTTATGGAAATCTCTTGAAATTTCACAAGGGGTATCTTATTTACAATTTTGATTTTGATGTCAAATAATTAACGTAAAACTATATCTTTAAAAAATCATTTTTTTTCCATAAATCTGCTCTCCATGGTGCAAATTAATGTTCTTTTCTAAAATTCTTACATTTTTGGAAAGCTCTCTAAAATTCATTAGGGGTATCGTCTTTGTAATTTTATTTTGCGGTTAAAAAAATTAAAAATTAAAAATTAAAAAAGCTTTTTTTTTTAAGTGTTGTTATTTTGATTTCTCTTACTAATTGTTTGTTTGCAGCGTCTGGCTTGATCATTCCATATTATTTTGGACACCATTAACAATTTGATTGCAGGATCCTTTAGGGTTAAGTCAATTTTGGATTTTGGGTTTAAAATGGACATGCATGCATGACACTTGAATTTGGTGCTTAAAATTAACATTGGTTAAAATTGACATGCATGTATAACACTTCATCTTTTGGTGCTTAAAATCAACAATGGTTAAAATGGGCATGCATGCACAATCTCACATTTTAGCTTTTGGTGCTTAAAATTAACATTGGTTAAAATTGACATGCATGTATAACACTTTGATTTGGGCTTAAAATCAACAACGGTTAAAATTGACATGCATGCCTTCACATTTCAATTTGGTGTTTAAAATGGACATGCACATGCGTATTCAACACCTCAATTTGGGATATAAAATGAACGTGAATCAAGCTACATTAGATTAAATCATATTTGATTTTCTTAAGGTAAAGAATTTTTATCGTGTTTGGGGTGGACCTACTGTTGCATTAACTAACTTTCCACCCACCTTCGCGGTCTTGGGAGAAAGGAAGGAGGTGACAACGACATCCAATTTTATTTTATTCCACGTAGTGAGGGGTATATTTGACTAGGGATTTCATCACCCCACAGAGGTACTTCGAATTGGGATGCCTTGGGGATATCATCTCTCCCAACGTACTCTCGAGCGGGTTTTTCGAGTTGCTATATAAATATACTGGTCAGACGGCTAGAGTGTTGAGTGAATTCAATGTATGTGGGGGCCTTCCTTGCACCGATAAGATCAACTAAAGTCTTAAGTGGCTTGCTCTGAGAATCCATCGTTGGATCGAGACCCCTTGAAACCTTATACTACGAACCAATTTAGTAGCCCAAAATCCTACATTCAGTGATTCTGGGAGTGCGGATCGTACCCCATAGATACCCCTCATGTACCAGACATTATGAGACAGAAATCCCTCGGTGATAAGATCTTCGGATCTTCGGGGTAAGAGAGACTGGCATGCCCGAGAAGTGTGTGCCATGGAGTGGAGCCAATGCTACCAGACTCTCTATCTGTCTATCTTATTTCGGTATTTTTCTGCGGGGGCCTCATTGAATGGTGTCCACTTTCCAGCCTAAGATTGTATTCTATGCTTCAGTTATGTATCGTTGTGTCAGACAAGTATTGAGTCAATCCTATGGGCTATTTTAGGCCCTATCCTACATATCTCTGAATTTTCGAAGATTGTTTAACAAACCACTTCAGTCAGCTATATCCACCTCCAAATAATTGTTCTTAGACTTGAAGAAACCACAAAACTTGTCCTATACACAGAATCACTAAAAAACAAAGTCCATTTTTGAAACATCAAAACTCAAAGGTTTATACACTTGTGACCCTAGGAAGTTCTTGTATAGTCCTCAGTTATGTCCTTACTATCATCATAAGTCCTTGCATAGTCCTCACTTACGTCCTTACTATCATCCTAAGTCCTTGCATAGGTCTTCATTTACGTCCTCATTATCGTCTATAGTTGTTGCATAGTCCTCATTTACGTCCTCATTGTCATCATCATATGCATCCTTGTCTAAACTTCATATACGTCTGTCTTAGTCCGTCGTCATTTGCATAATCATCCTAGAAAGTCATACCCCAAACCTCCAAATCATAATCAGAGGATCAATCAAACTCAACCTCAACTCAAAAAAGTTGGTCAAGTTCAATCAAACATTGTCACATTCAGAGAAATGGAGAAAACATCTTACATGTTGTGATCCTAGGTCCAAACCAAACAAGAAAACATCATGGATTGGAATTATACATTTCGTAGGGAAGGTGGAGGATTCATCCCTTCCATTCCTATTCCATCGCCATCCATAGAAACCTTAGCTCAACAAATCAAAACTTTGCAGCAACAAGTGACTGACATGACTAGTCCTAACAACCATAGGGGCTGGTTAGAAAAAATGATGACAAAAGTGATGGCCACGAGGGGATCAGTATCAGACCAACCTTCTCATTATTGTGAGACCATTCAAACATTCCAACCTTCATTCTTCAACAAAATCATTCCTACCCCAATTCAATCAACATTAGAGTCACGTAAACCTTCTTTTTCTTTAAACCCACTATATCAATCATATCAACCCAACATTCAAAGCACCTCTTTCAACCAAAGTCCAAATCAAAATTCATATCAACCCAACATTCAAAGCACCTCTTTCAACCAAAATCAAACCCCTTTCAACCAAAATCAAACCCCTTTCAACCAAAGTCCAAATCAAAATTCACATCAACCCAACATTCAAAGTACATATTTCAACCAGAATCAAACCCCATTCAACCAAAGCCCAAATCAAAATTCACACCAACCCAACATTCAAAGTACCCCTTTCAACCAAAATCAAACCCCATTCAACCAAAGTCCAAATCAAAATTCACACAAACCCAACATTCAAATCCCTTTCAACCAAAGTCCAAATCAAAATTCATTCACCCAAAATCATACTCCTTTCAACCAAATCCCAAATCAACCATATCTATCCACCATTTCATCATCCCCTAAAGTCACACAAGACCAATCCATGCTATCTCTATCTAATAACACACCTCCCAATGTCTATCCATCATACAAATCCAATCTAATTCAAGTCATGATTCAAAGGATCTCATTCAAAATCCTTCTTCATCAGGCCAAAACATTGAAACATTCCAACAATCTCCCATGCATTTCCAAACTCCTTCCCCGTGTCAAGAGAATGATCCAAAATCAGAAGAAATGAACCCTGAAACAAATAAAGACCAAGAACAACCACTTCCATCCTACCCAATTTTTGATCAAGATCCCACCGACCAAGAATCTTATGATGATCCCCTTGCTCTTTTCTATTCCATTCATAATGACACCCTTCCATCTCAAGAACAAAGTGTCCTTTCAAGTCCCATCCAACATCCACCTCCTAAACAAGATCAAGACGTCCCTTTCATCCTTCCTAATAATCCCTTTCCAAGTCAAGATCAAAGTATTCCTTCACCTTCATGTCCTAAGCAAGATCCCATTATTTCTCTAGATCCTGATCAAGATCCCTTCATCCCTTCATTTCCATGTCATAATCCTCCATGTTACTTACAAGATTCCCTCTCAAATGAACTTACCATTTCTCCTAGTCGCCCTCATGATCCCAATCCCTCTACACAAGTTGTTCATGAACCCCTTATCAATGAAATCACCAATCTAGATCATACTACACATAGAAACTTGTCAACAATTGTATATGAGACATCATCACATGCCAATGTGGTGACAGAAACAAGCATGACACCAGCTAATGAAATCAACACTCAAATTGTTTCATCATCTTCTTCATGCACAAGCATAACACCGGCTAATAAGATCAACAACTGGTTGGTTTCATCATCCTCTTCAAGTGCATCAATAAAAACAGGCATAACACCCGCTCATGTCATAACTTCAAAACCAATTTGTCTCATACACCCACACTTGATAGATTGGGGGCAAGAGAATCTACCATAGTTGGATTTCTTTGAAACTGATAAGGCTATAGCTGAATTCATGGGTTCCAGAGATAGATTTCCTTACGATGGTCCACAAAATTGAAAAACTAATAAAATCAACATTGGAGATTTTGAACATGTACACCCAGCTGAGTCCTTATATCCTATTGAAAAACACATCTTTATCCGACTCTTTAAACAAAGACCAATGAACTACCTACACAAAGCTCTCTGACCTGATGAACAACAAGCACCTTAAAAGATATTATATCTAAGGGCTGGGTTAGTTTAGGTTTTACTTTCCGCACTGCATATCATTTCATACAAACCACTGCATCACATATAGTCTCTTTCTAAGCACATCATATTAAGAAGTCGCAATCGCAAAATTTCTGCATTTTCATATAGCAACATCAATAAAACAAGGCAACTGACCAATTTATCATTTTTTTGCATTCAAGAGAAGCAAGGGTCGTCTCCTTTCTTAGATATTCAAACATGAAGTCTTTGAGGTCCTAAGGTCATTCATTTGCAAAATTACCCTGTGACGACACTTTACTTATGGGGGTAGTGATTTCACTATTTGAGACTTGTTAACCCAAAATCTATCAATTTCTATATCTCGAACATATTAAGAAGATCTCTAATTCATTCTAGACACCTAGTTGATCATATGACTAGTGAAAAATATAAAATTCTACTTCAGTGCCCCTGTAATTGTCACACCCAAGTAGGTTTCATTACTTACAAGTCAAGGCAAGAAAATAAAAAGAAAAAGAGCTATGCCAAATATCCATCTCAAGGCAAAAGAGAAATGATATATAACTGAAATATCACGCATACAAGTGCAATAAAAAGCTTGGCTATGGGAATATGCGAGTAACTCCATCAAGGCTATGAACGCCTACTGGAAATGGAGCAATATTCGATAAATTACAGTCTATAACCTCGTCGGAGCTCTCAAGGCTTGCTGGCAGCGAGGCTTTAGTTGGGATGCTTTTGAAGTTAGGATAATCCATGTAGCTAGTCATATAGGATGCTAAGGATCTTTAGTAAACACAAGAGCAGAAACTAACTCATCTGCACACACATGGGAAAAAGAAGATCAAAGTTTTGAGAACCAATGGAGAATTTTTCCGCGTCTCCATTTGTAAATCCTAATCATTAAGTGTGTTGAGTTGAATGTTCCAAAGGGCCTTAGGGATCGATTGACTTCTTATCTATGAAATGTTTTGCACCTCCATTTCAATTGGTGTATTACAAATGCTAAAACAAACACAGTCAACCTTGTTTGAATAGGAAATGCATCTTCATCATGCATATTGCATTAACATAGGTCATGTAAAAAATTCATTGTCTCCACATGCATTCTGTAGATCATTATGTCATATAGGTTTTCACACTAGGGGCATAACTGAAAAAATCCTAAAAATCATATAAAGTCCTGAAAAAAATCCTAAAAATCCTAAAAATCAAATAGTCATGAAAAAATACCAAAAACATTGGGAAAACACAAAATCATAAAAATCATAAAATGTCTTGAAAAAAAACTTAAAAATCAAAAAATCAAAAACTAAAAAATCAAAGCAAAGAAACCATAGACCATCCATCAAATAAAATCAACAACATAAAAACTCTCAAAGTCTACATTCAAACTGATCACATGTCTTGTTAATCAGTTTATCGATCAAACTTTATCAAACATCAACATGTCTTATACAAGGAAGGGTATACTCGAAACCAGACATATCGGTCTTATACGGGGTACTCACTCTTTGAAACCAGACATTCCTCTCAATGATCACACAAATCAAAACAATGACATAGATCAGTACGACTATTGGGTTTTGTCCAAGTTAGTCTTATCTTTAACAATTAATGGCAAGTCATGCTTCATCAATACCAAAATCAGTGAAAAACTCAAAATCCAAAAACATTGAAAAACTTAAAATCCAAAAACATTTGCAAAATCAAAAAACAATGAAAAACTTACAGTCCAAAAACATCCATATAATGTCCAAAAAAATCAACCAAAAACATCTGCAAAATGTCCTAAAAAATATAAAAAATATTCAAATATCGATCTACATAATCCAAAAACATCGAAAAAGCTCTTGGAAAAGAATTAAAAATTGAAAAATCAATCAATCAAAAAAACTTGCAATAAAATGTCTTGTGAGAAACAAATACCCTAGCAGATATCCAACAAATTCTTCGCACACAGTCAACAAAGGATACGACTATTCAGTCAAACATCTGCAATCAACTTATCAAACTGTCTTATCAATCATATCATATCCATATCAAAGTGATCATTATCTTGTCTTAAACAGAAGAAGATACACTCGAAATCAGATAGGTCAGTCTTAAACGAGGTCCGCAACTTTTTGAGATCATACATTATCAACCATCACATCAAGCAACTGAGAACTAAGGCACAAGGTCAGTATAGCTGCTGAATTATGTCCTGGTCAGTCTTTATCTTTTATCATTTGGCGATAGATTCTGTTCCTATGATACTCAAGGATGTCCACAAGTGACTAGAGGAGCCATTATGGGCATTATCTTTTTCTTTGTTTGCTGCTTGTCTTCTACGTGTTTGTTTCTACAATGAGATATCTTTACATCTTGGTTCCTTATACCCTGATGTGCTAAGCTTCATTGTTCAATAATAAGGCTCAGTGATGAATATATGTTGCACAATAAATAATGAAACAGGTTCGTGATTCATTCAATTTCATTCTCATCTCAACTGTTTATTGCTAGTTTGCTGATTCTTTTCTCATCATCTCTTTCTAACATTATTCTATTTCATTCTAAAGTTCATTCTCTCATATTCTATCTCAATATCATCTTCACATCACTTATGTCTACCTCTAATCAACTAACTATTCTTTCATCTCACATTCTTTTTTTTTTTTTTGAGAGATCATTCATGTCTTTAATGCACAAACAATCTCTCGAGGGGGCATTACACCCTAAGCATCACCGGGGCATACTGGGGCAAAAAAAATTATTTTCTTTGAAACAACATCGTTTCGACTTTGTCTCAAAGAGGGGCAAATGTAGACACCTAAAAATGTCTCATTGATCATGTACTAATTATTCCTCTAATTGATTAAATAATTCTTTAATTATTTAATTAAGTTAATTAATCTTATTCTTCTAATTTCATATTTCTTCATCATCTTACTAATTATTCTATTTTATATTTCTATCACCATTTAATCATTTTAACCATTTTCTAAATATTAATTAAATATGTATTATTTAATTAATTGTGATTTAATCCTTTAATTTAGTAATCTTTATTATTTAATTAAATTCAATTTCTAAATAATTAAATGATTTTTTTAAAATTATTTAATTAACTAATTAATTCTTCCATTTCCAAATCCCCAAATTCTAATTTCATTCAATTAATTCTTCTAAATTCTTCCAAATTCAAATACATGTGCATGATTTCAAAAATAAAATTGAAAATCAAAGTCAAGTTCTAAATATATTCAAATACTAAATTGAATTTAAATAAATTCAATTATTTGAATAAATTTCATGCAAAGATTAAATTGAAAATCTAAGTTAGAGTGCAAGCACATGCTAAATTAATTAATTCAATCAATTAGTTAATTAAATAATTTATCTCTCCAATCTCTATTTCCATCTTTTAGTTAGCTTTTTCTAAATAAAGTTCTCTTTGTCATCTTCTTAATTTCCTCCAATCATTCTTTTTCTTCCCTCAATTAGCTTTTTCTCAATCAGTTAACTCAATTAATCTATTCAATCTATTCTGTTTCACCTCCAAATCAATAGTTCAACTATCAATTTTCATTTGACTTCACCTGAGTTCCACCTCTTGATCAATCTGTTCCACCTTTCAATCAATCTTCTCCAAAAATTTATAAATTGAGCATTCAATCTGCATTTTCAATCCTCGTCCACCTCCTCAATCCTGGATAATTTACTCTGAATCGCGAACTTTGAATCTTTGTGTCACTTGCAGGTTGTCAGCGCAGTATCTGAGAGCTATCATACCACATAGAAGAGAAGAGCAATGTAAGTTATACGCAGTCATGGAATAGGGAGTCTTTGATTGATTTCATTTAAAGTTCTTATTTTGCTTGATTGTGTTATTTCATTGTTTGTTTGTTAGAATTATTTGATTAGATAGGGATTCATGATTTCCCTTTGATTTCTAATTGATACATTGTTATTAAGATGAATTTTACATACGACAGTGCTCTATCCAGATAAGGAGATTGATAAGGTGAATTTTCCCCCTCCTGTCTCTGAGTCTCCTTTGGTCAGCGAATGCAAGTTGCCTTTGATTCAGACTCCTCTCTCCAGGATTTCATTTACTTCCCTTTCGAGGAGGGGTAGAAAACCAAAACAGGTTGACCCAATAGGAAATTGATGCTGGAATTCAAACAACTCTTTTTTCTTCTTCAAATTCTTCCAAGCAGAAGAAAAAAAAAAAGCCATTTAGTCCACCTATTACTTGGTTTTTGGCTTCTAAGAGGAATCTTCAAAGTGACTTTAACGAGGGAAAGATTGCTCAAATTAAGGATTGTATGAAGAGGGGAGCTTCGGCCTCCCCTCGAGGCAAATGCAGATCATTTCATGGAATGTTAGGGGCTTAAATGCCCCTAACAAAAGGCGCTTGATTAAATCCCAATTGGATTTAATGAAGTGTGATATTTTGATGGTGCAAGAAACCAAATTAAATCTGTCTTCTGTTGAGTCCTTGTTCTCCTCTTGGAAATTGTGTAAATTTTGTGTCTCACCCTCTGAGGGGGCTTTGGGAGGGCTTGCCTTCCTTTGGAATGATGTTATTGTCGATCTTTCTTTGGTTGCTTCCTCTTCAAACTGGATGTTAGGTTTGGTTAAAAGTGAATTTTCTAGTGCTAAATTCTGGCTTTTCAATGTCTATGGATCTAAAAGTATTGTTGAGAAGAAGAAGCTTTGGGAGAGGTTGTTTGTGATTGCATCTTCGCTTAAGAATAGCTTCTTGATATTTGAGGGGGATTTCAATGCTATTTCAAGCCTTAAAGATAAATCGGTGGGTATTATCCCAAATAAGCACATTATAGCTGATTTCTATCATTTCATTAAGGATACGTGTCTGGTTGATTGTAAAACTCAAAATGGCCCTTTCACTTGGACTAACATGAGAAATGACTTTTCTCAAATTGTGGATAGATTAGATCGTTTTTTGGTATCTAAAAATTGGTTTAACACCGATTTGGATTTTTTTCCCTATTCTTCTTTATATTGGATCAAACCATTTTCTCATTTTGTTCTCTATCCTTGAAGATAGGGCTCCCTAGAAGCTCCCTTTTAAATTTGAACCTATGTGGTTCAGAGAACAGTCTTTTTTGCCTCTTTTAAAAGATTGGTGGATGTCTACTCATTATATGAAGGGATCTAGGATGTACCAGATTGTTAAGAAGCTTGTTTATCTTAAAGGAAGGATTAGAGAATGGAATTCCCTTCATTTTAAGAATATTTTTGGGGAGAAGGCTAGGATTCAAAGTGAAATTGAAGATCTGAATGAGTTTGCGTTTGAATAATGGCATAGATTCTATTTTGTTTAATAAACATAAATCCTTGAAAGCCCCGCTTGAGGAGGTTTTAGCTCGCAAAGAATCCTATTGGAGACAGAAGTCTAGAGACTTGTGTTGGCTGAAGGGGATAGGACAACTAAATTTTTTCATTGGTCTACTAAATTGAAGAGGCATCATAATAGGATATCTTGCATTCATGATTATAATGGGAACTGCCTGGTTGATGAAAGGGCAATTGCTTTTGAGCCTGTTAGGTTTTTTAAATCCTTGCTTACAATTGACAAAATTGTTTTGGACAATAATTTTGTTGATTCTATTCCTCCTTTCATTAAGGAAGAAGATAATAAGATGCTCATGGCTCCTTTTAATAGTCTTGAGCTAAGAGAGGTGGTCTTTTTCATGTCCTCAGACAAGGCTACGGGCCTTGATGGGTTTACTGCTTTGTTTTTTTAGAAATGTTGGGACTTTGTGGAGAATGATGTCCTTCTATCTCCAGAGGAATCTAGGCATAATAGAACTATTTTAAAAGAACTTAATACAACGCTTATTGTGATTATCCCTAAGGTTGAAAATCCTAAATCCTTTTCTGTTTTTCGTCCAATTGCATTATGAAACACCTTATATAAGATCATTACCAAATAAATTTTAGTCAGGCTTGCTAAGCTCATTCCTAAGATTATATTTGTTGAGCAAGGTGGCTTTGTACCTGGGAGAGATGCCTTAGATGGTGCTATTGTGGCTCATGAGGTCCTTCACTCTGTTTCTTTACAGAAGTCTTCGACTATGATTCTTAAACTAGATATGATAGAAGCATATGATCGGGCGGATTGGTACTATTTAGTTTCAGTTTTGTGACAATTTGGATTTGGGCACAACCGGAATTAGTGGGTTTACTCCTGCATCTCTTCTGCTAGATTTTTAGTTTTATTAAATGGATCTCCTTTTGGTTTCTTTTCTTCTTCCCGGGGTATTCGACAAGGTGACCCTCTGTCTCCTTTTTTGTTTATTCTATTAGCTGAGGCCTTTAGTCGGGCCATCCATGTTTCTAGATCCTCAGGTATTTGGAAGGGAATTAAGATTGAATGTTTTTCGATTCCCCGCTCTCATTGTCTATTTGAGGATGACACTCTCATTTTTGGACATGTATCTTTCGCAGAGGCTAGAGTTATTAAGATAATTATTACTGATTATTCTGCTTTCTCGGGTCAAAAAGTTAATAACACGAAATCTAAGATCTTCTTTTTGAATGTTTCACCTCTTGCTCAAAATAGATTGACTTAGTTTTGGGGATATGAAGTGGGATCTTTTCCTTGTAAGTATCTAGGCATTCCCTTTTTTGTTGGCTCAGAAAAGCACACATTTTGGGATAGAGTGGTCTTTGTGGTGTCTTCTAAAATACTGTCTTGAAATCACAAATGTCTTACCTTATATGGTAATATTCTTTTAATTAAATAAGTGGTTAATATTATTCCCATTTATTTGATGTATGTTTTGAAAACACCCAAGAAGGATGTTAATGAGCTTCAATCCTCTTTGAGATTTTTCTTTGGAATGATAACATAGGAGGTAAGGAGAAGGTTTCTCTTTTGGCTTGGGATAAGGTTTGTCTTCCTAAGGCTCTGGGGGGATCGGGTATTAGAGATCTAGTGAATTAGAATAGAGCCCTGGGTACAAAATTAGTTTGGAAACTTTATAAAGAACCCTCAAGAAAATGGGCCTCTCCTATGATTGTTAAGTACTTGGGTGGGGGCCCTAGAGAACGGTTATTCACTGCTTCCTCTCTTCCAAAAGGATCTGCTATTTGGAATTTCCTAGCTAATTGTAGATTGGTTATTTTTCCTCACTTATCTTAGGTAATTCACAATGAAAGAAAGGCTAGGTTTTGGGATGAAGTTTGGAATGGACATGCTGCTATGATTAGTGTTCGAGACTAGACCCCATTGTTAGATATTATTAAAGACCGTTGGGGTTTGTTTGTTACTTATTATTGTTATGTGGATTTATCAAGGCCCTATCTAGTGTTTTAGTGGAAATCTATAGACTCTTTATTGATGGATCAAGAACTTGAAGATACATATGTAATGGAACTTAAGAAGAGATCACTTGTTTATCAGGATCTGGATGATGAATTGGTTTGGACTAAGAATGTGTCAGGTTCTTACATAGTAAAATATGGGTATATGTCTTTGTCTCCTCCCTCTTCCTTTTCCTCATGACCTTCTAAGCTTTTCTAGCATTCGCCTTGTCTTCCCAAAGCTGGAACTTTTTCCTGGTTAGCATTACAAAATAGAGTCCTCACTAAGATGAGATTAGATATACTTGGGATCACAGTTGTGTTCCCTTGTATGTTTTGTGGTTTCTTCATGGAATCTTTGGATCATCTGTTTGTTCACTGTCCTTTTGCTTTGGATTGCTAGTATTGGCTTTTTGGAAAGCTTGGTTGGGCTTATGCTATTTGTCCTGATATTTTGCCTTAATTCATGGCATGGCCATTGTTATATTCTTCCTCGTTCTATTCCTGCCTCTGGATTGTTGCCCCTTCTATTGTCATTTGAAATATATGGCTTGAGAGGAACAATAGAATTTTCAAGAAGAAATCATCTTCCTTGATTGATGTGGTGGATAGGATTGAATCTTCTATATCAGAAGTGGTACTCTCCTTTATTTATAAGAATTTAGACCATTTGTGTACCTTTTTCACACTGGGATAATTGGGTCAATTGGAATTGGAAGGCTTTTTAACTCATTCCTTCTCATGGGTCGGTGTCCTTGAGGCTATCCTCTGTTATTAATTGTAGAAATGCAAAATGGTCCCCTCCTCCACAATTCAAATTTAAATTAAATTATGATAGGGATGCTAAGGGTAACCCTAGCAATTCGGGGACTGGAGTTGTCATTTTTTTTTATCATAATTCAAAAATCATTAAGGCTACTTGTAAATATATTGGTATAGGGACTAATAATTTTGTTGAATTTCATGCTTTATCATTTGGTTTGGATTTAGTTTTTTCTCTAAATATTAAGGATATTGTAATCGAAGGTGATTCTATGGTGACTTTTCATGTTGTCTCCAATAAAAAATGTTCCTCTTAGATCGAATTCTTGGCCAATTAAAGTTTTTCAATTTTTTTTCCATTTCTCATTGCTATAGGGAAATTAATTGCATTGTTGACTTTCTTGCTAATAATGCAATATCTGAGCAAACATATTACTTGGAGATTGCCTCTGTGAATATTCCTTCCTCTTGTATAAAGATTATATAGTAACATGGATTTGGTGGGCGTTTCCCCTGAGGTTAAACACCCCGATGACTAGTATTGGCAGTGGTGCTTTTCACATATGTCATGACATGGCATGTTTTTGTGTTGACATTTTCCCTGATGCTAGTCTTTTGAGTGTGTAATATTGGGGGTGATGCATCTTGTGATTATGTTGTGCAATTCTTGTTTATTACTTTGTTGTTTGATGATTATTTATTATGAGGTGCTTTTCTTTTTGGGGAATGATATGCCATCATGATTGGAAGTGATGTTTAATTGTTTCTTGGGTACTCAATTGTTCTAGCATGGTACTGTTTAATCATCTCTACGAAAGCTTGTTATATGGGAATGGATCTCCTGTCTTGTATTAGTTGTCTTTTGGGAATATTTGTATTGGGTACTCCATGCAAACTTTAAATTGCTTCATGTGGGTTGTATTTATCATTATTTGCACTAGCAGCCTTCGTTTGTTTCTCCCATGCTTGGCTATCTTGGAACATAAATTGGTATCATAGTATCTATCATTTCGCGTTTGAGGTACATTATCCATATCTTGTCACTACAATTATTTTGGAGATTGTCTGATGTCATGGTGCTCTATTTTTGTTTCGCTTGGGTTGGTTGTATCTTTGAGGATTATGTGATTTAATTTTGGTTATTGATGTTCGATATTTTGCTCGAGTCGATTCTCTTGGCTTGTGTGGGATGTCAAGCATCACTGCCAGGCAGTATATGTTATTATGTCGCCTTTTATGAGATCTTTATTATATATACTCAGGAAATATGAACCTTGTGGCATTAGTGGTTCTTTCCGTTGTGTGAATTTTTGTTTTTCCTTATGCCACTTGTTCAATTAGAAGGTCGATGAACAGAGTCTCTGTTCCTCCAAAGTTTGGCAATTTTTGTGACTCTCATGCATACGACGATGAGAAACTTGGGTGTATTTTTAATCCGTGTTCTCTGGATGTTGTTTATGCAATTAGGAAGGTGGTGGGTAAATCTTGGTTGGTGGAAAATGTAGATTCTAGCATATCTGAAGTGGTTTCTCATTTTCTCACTATTTGCATGGATTTTCTTTTGGATGCTCCTATGGTTTGGGCATTGGTTGATAACTTCTTGGTCTCATCATACTATTCTTCTTGTGATGTGGATTATGCTCTATCTTTTTATAGTTTTGATTTTGGTTTGATCCCTTATGGTGGTTTCATGCCTCTTACTGAGCTTCTTGCTAATGGATGAAATGGTGAATTATTTTTTGTAGCTAGGTGTGGACTAATTGGAGACTGCTATGATGATACAATTATTCAATTTGAAAGATTGATCGTTCATGTTCCTCCTCTTTATTTAGCTGTTGCGCTTGATGTGTTCACTGGAATCCACTCTCTTGGACATTTAGGTGGTTGTTTCTGGCTCTCCTTTGTTATTTCCTCCTTCTGCGGGTGTTGTTGTGGTTTCTTGCTCTTCTTCTTATGTGCCTCTGAAGGAAAGTTCAAGCACATGGCATTTTGAGTCATGATATTGGTTATCTTATGGGTTCTTTTTTATTGTAATTTTGTGGCTTGTCTGTTGGGGGGGGGTGGATTGTACAAGGATTTTTGTTATGGGATGGGGTTTGGTCTATTTCCATGTACAAGGTGTGATATCTTTATATGGTTTTTTTATCACATGCTATAACCAAAGGTTTTCTTTGCCTGGTTCTTTCTACCTGTCCGAACTAGGGTTTTGTCAACTCTTTATATTAATAAAATCATTCAGTGGCTTTGCCACTTTTATCAAAAAAATAAAACAGATAGTTGTATAATCATTAATGTTGATTTAAAAAATAATAATCAAAACTAAAGCCTCATACTCTTGAATTACACTGCAAAAATCATGCTCCATCTAATTAAAGTCTTATAAATAGAATTATCTTTTAAGAAAACATCTTTAAACTAAACTACCATAAATTAAAAGATAAAAAACAAAAAAATCTAATCATCAAAATTATAAATAAGAAAACATATTAGAATTGTGGTTTCTAGTGGTTATAATTACAACAAATTAAGCCAACAACCTTCTAAAATAAAAAATTAAAGTCTTTTCTATTTACAAAGCATTTGTGCGATTGTAAAACCACATTAATAAAAACCCATAGAATAGTCTATTAGTACTTCAACATGATGTGCAAATTACTTCAACAAATATTATAGAATAATAAAGAGACTTCAAGAGAATAGAAATTTGATCCAGCAATTTTATGACCTTACACAATTGCATGCACACAAAAACAAATTCAGTAAGAGAAATTTATATTCAACATAAATAAACATTTTACCTCACAAACTCACATGCTAAAATCTCCTCAGTTCAGGTATCCAAAGTTTTCATCTAAAATCTCATAATAACATCATACTTGTGATAATGCAAAAGCCAAAATCATTTTCTTCTCAGGGAATGATACAAAAGAAGCAATCAGATACAATAAACGAAAAATAACCAAACAAACAATCACCAAAATGTAGCACTATAATTTTCTTACTTAGTGGAATGTATATCTAAGTTGCCCTTGCCAATGAGTTAAAAATGAGCATATAAACTTATTTTTAGATGCAAATATACACATACAACGATTTATACTCTTATTTTATAATTTATTTGATTGAGGATGAAAACTTTATTTGATGGAGGATGAAAACTTGCCAATTTTGCCATGGATAAGTGAGATAATCTAGATTTAAAATGAAGATAAACATAAAAGATTAACAATAATAAAATAAAAATTAATTAAAAATAATAATATTGCTTTTGTTTACACATGTCATTGTATAGAATTAAAATATGAAGATAAAAATAAAAAATTAATAATAATAAAATAAAAATTAATTAAAAATAATAAGTGACATGTAGTCGTGAGTACTTATCGTCATAATATTGTAATACAAATATTTGTTCTAATATTTCATTATTATAATTTTGAATCATTGTTGTTCTAAACTTATATTAGTATAATTGTATTTATGTAATATTAACTATAAGTCGTATTTTAATTAAATAATATATATATATATGATAGATAATAGGCCCTAGCCGAATAATTTTATTGACCTAGGAAGAAAACCTCTTGTTGTAGCTCGTGTGAATACAAGACTAAAAATGTTACAATAGTTAGCTAATCACCAAACCATTACAAAAAAAAGTCCTACAAGACGTCGACATACAATGAGCTATTACCAAATGAATTATTAGCATCGTGTTACAAACATTCCATGATAGGAAGAAATGACTGTGAACATCCCTGATGGAAGAAATGACTGTGAACATCCCTTCGAGTGTGAGTCCCAAGTTCGAATAAACCAGGTCCTCGAAAAACACTATTTCGGCCTTAGTAAATCTAACCTGCATGACAACCAACAACACCAACTTCGAGGCCAAAATCAAGACATCGATCATGACATTTTATAATAAAGTCTTGTAATATTGTACCAAAATTACCAATAGATATATCTGGAGAGTAAGTCGAAAGAAATAAGCATAATCCCAGATACCTATACATATGAACAGCTGAAGTACTACTTCAGCTCCAAATACCTGTTAGAACTGTAGCCAACGAAAGAAATATCTTCAAAAAATATATACAGCCACATAAAAGAGCTCACCAACCTGATCTAAATAGAGAGAATCATAGGATATACTCGCCAATATAAACCGTTAAACAAAACCTTAAAAGTGCAAGATAAATTATAAAGGGCCACCGGATGGCAGGGATATATATATCTATCTTTGAAGAAAAGAATAGGAGAGAAATGAATATCACAATACAAATAGTCCTTACTGTATAAGAGCTTGCTAATACTAGAATGAATCAGAGAAGAATCGAAGACCAAATCTCATAAACCAAATGAAATAATAGGAGCTACCAACCAACGGGAAACAGATGTAAAACTAAACTAACATCCTGCGAGATATTAATATATATTAAAATAAATCTGGGAAAGAGATTTTACCAAATCAGGACATGCTACATGAATTCAGAGAATACAACTTAAGTGAAAGCCTCTCAACACATTTAACAAACCATTAAGAGAAGAGGGAATAAGGGACCATTCTATGACAACTAGAAACAACACCACCATCATAGAATTCAATGAAACTAAGAGCAAGTAATACTTCTATTTGACTATTAGTGTTGATAATTCTGAAGACATCGTTCGAGTCCATATAAAAGTTTATCAAAAGTTTATCAAAAGTTTACAAAAGTTTATCCAAGAAACGAGAAAGTCTAAATGATAGAGATATAGAAACTATCTACCCGACCATAGCAACGGTCCTAACATAAGAGTTATAAGGAGAAACCAAAATTTGCCCCCTGGCCAAGGGCTGGGCAACCCAATAGCACCCTAATCTATACATCTGATTCATTTCCCTTGCTTGACTCGGCCTGGGGGAATAATCTCTTCAGAGGGACCTTCCTCATTAAGGAAGGAAGCATTCACAATGTCCTCACCCCTCGCCTCTGCATCCACACCATCCTCACGCATATACAGGGCAACCATTTTTTGCAACTGGGTCTCTTCACATGCAGAAGCCACATAATAAAATTCAAATTTCGCTCAATGATGGGTCTCCCCTGTTCAAAGGCTTCCTAGTCATTTATTTACAGAATTAGGAATCGGGGCACTGGTTTATTCTTCCACATGAAACAGTCATAATGCCTCGGCTTAGGGATGGTAAGATCCTCAGAAATATTCACCATGACTCTATCAAAATCCCCCAAAATGTCCTTAATAAAAACACTGCCACACAATTTCTTGACGCACTCTCTATTGGGTTTGAAGTGCATTGAAACGACTAGAAACATGGATGCTATATCTGAATTGGCCCTAGTTCTATCATCTTTTTTAATGTAATCTTCCCCAATGACCCACATAGCTACCCTAATGACCATATTATGAGGAAAAACTATGATACCTTTCAGCCTGTCAATCTTCACTGCACCAAAGAACGTCATTTGCCTCTTCAATCCTGTCAGCCTAATGGGAGTATCCATACTGCCTATGCTCCAATAGCTACCACATTACCAATATCCCCAATGGAGCAAGTAACCAACTTAAATAAACTAACCCTGGTTTCTAGAACTTTCTGAAAGAAGTAAAACCCAAGGATTTGAGACGAGTTAATTTAACCTCCATAGTTAATACCAATTGTACGAGGCATAATTCACCAGTAAAACCCCAAGGCAGTGGCGTCAAAAAATCATTACGACTAATGCTAAGCTATTCTCCAAAAAAACAGCCCCGCCACTATAACCGCACATCGATATATCTATATGTGTATATATATATATATACCTATAAATATATATGTATATCAACACTAAAGACTCAGAAAAATAAATATATAAATATATGTATATATGTCTATACTTATATATACATGTATATATACAAATCAAAAAAGAAAATAAATAAATATATAAAAATAAGAATAAACAAGAACTTGTATAAAAATAAATAAATAAATTATATATGTGTATATATATGTATGTATGTGTGTATATGTATATATATGTATGTATGTATATATATGTGTAAATATATATATGTATGTGTATATATATGTATGTATATGTGTGTGTCTGTGTGTCTGTGTGTGTGTCAAAAGAAAAGAGAAAAATAAAAAATATATGAGTAATCTGAATATACACCTCTACGTGAACCCATATGAATCTAATAAACTCCATAACTATATCCTTAACAACCCACCCCATCTTCTAATAACCGAGATCTCTCCAACTCAAGCCCAAGCCCCACTAACCAAAGGATCTACATTATCCAATTCCTATTCTCTCTTTCCAGATACCGTTTGCACCTTGATTAGCAAGCCTGTCAGCTTTTTTATTTATTTACCTATAAATGTGATTGACTAAGGTTGATTTCAAATACTTTTAACAAATTCAATGCTCTCCGTACCAAATTTTTGAGTTTCCAATTCTGAGTCTTACCCGATCTTAAAGCATTGATGATCAATGCAGAATCCCCTTCAATTTCCAATTGCTCGATACCAAGGTCTTTACTGAATAAAAGGCCTTCTATTAAGGCATTCACTTCCGCCTCAATGTTAGTCGCAAAACCTACTTGTCTTGACAATCTAGCAACCTCTTACCCATCCCAGTGATGGATCACACAACCTATACCTGCAGTCCCTGGATTGCCTCTAGAGGCCCCATCAAAATTTAATTTAAACCAACCTATAGCCGAAGGGGTCCATCTACACTCCTTTCTGATATCTTTAGAAACTTGACCTCCTTTACCACAAAAGGGTGGGACAATGAGTCCCTCCCAGTTCCTCCTAAGTTTCTCATCCCTAATAGTAAAGGTTACATCCTTACACTGAAGAATGCTCAATTTATTGTTAGCAACTTCGATGATTGAGTCTTTGATCTTGTTTAGCAGGTTAACCAAAGAAAATTGCTTTTCCTTAAAAAATCTTTTATTCCTCTCTTTCCAGACTTCCCATAAAAGGATTGAGGGGGTGACTATCCAAAGCAGACCATAAATTCCATGATTGAGATAAGTCGGCCAACTTTGTAGAAAGCTTAAAATATCGTTAGGCATAGTTGTACTCTAGTTCAATTTATTGATCAACCAAGACCAACGTTGATTAGTATAAACACAATTTAGCAACAAATTACCCAGTGTTTCCTCTTCCTTTTCATAAAGAGGGCATCTGATTGGGCCTTCATAGCCTAAAACAGTCCATGGTAAGAATCCTATTTTGCAAGGCAACCCATAAAAAAAACCGCACTTTTGGAAGGCACAATCCATCCCAACAGAGGATAATTGGCAGGTTAGTTTTATTAAGTGTTGACTATTAATATACTTGTAACCCTCCTTCACCTTATACTCCCCAGACGGGGCCTTGTTCCAAATGAGTGTATCCTTATTAGCACTAAAGGAGTTTTTCTAGCTTCTAATAATGTTGATAATTGATTAATTTCATTACAAGGGAGATTCAGAGTTTCCAACGATTTCCAATGCCATCCAAGGGTCGGATCACTATTAATCACTGCATGGTCTTTCACATATCTGCCTACGCTGGCCTCCAAGGTATCTTTCAATGCTTGATTATTAAGGAGGCTATGAATGCGTGGGCTCCCACCCCAGGAATCTACCCAAAAGAGCGCTTGGTCTCCTTGCCCAATATTCCAAGATAAATGGTCTGATATTATATCCCTATAGCTAACCAAGAAATTCCAAATTCTAGACTCTAGACTCTTTTGGTGGATTTGTTGTTCTAAAAATGCTAATAGGGTCATTTGCATCTAGGTATTTATGATTTAAGATCTTAACCCACTTCAAATGAGGATCCTTATACATTTTCTAGACCAGTTTCGCCCCCAAAGCCTTATTTTGTTTAGCCTGGTTTCTAAGTCCAATACCTCCTGCCTCCTTAGGCTAGAAAATTCTATCCCAAGTAATCAATGCGAACTTCTTCTTTTCTACTAACCCCTACCAATAAAAGTTCCTAAGTTTTTTTTCAAGCTTATTTCTAAATCTAGCTGGTAATGGGAGGCATGTCATTTGGAATTGGGGTATAGCGGAGAGGAGAGATCTCAACATAATAATTTTGCCAACGGCTGGTAGCCATTTACCTTTCTAAGATTGAAGTATTTGATCAAGTTTGGATAACACATTTCCCCAAAGATTTGAGGATTTGATGCCTTTCTCCAAAGGGAGACCTAGATACTTACAAGGGAGATCCCCTCTTTTGAAACCTAATAGTTTAATAATACCTCTTTCCTTATTAGCATACGTATTGAAGAAGAAGACATCAGATTTATCCTTATTCACTACTTGCCCTGATGCCCTAGAATACCATTCCTGAATGCGGTTCATATTCCTGGCTTCCTGCAAGCTACTTTCATCGAATAGAAGAGTATCATCAACAAATTGTTGATGAGTCACTGGGGGAAGATTTCTAGTAATCTTATTACCAACTATATTACCCAAATCCTGTGATATCTGAACGGTTCTACCTAAGGCTTCAACCATAATGATAAAAAGAAAGGGAGAAATAGGATCTCCTTGCCTTAGCTCCTAGGAGATTTAAAAAAAATCCTCTGGAGACCCGTTCACTAGAACTGAAATCCTTGGGCTTGAGACACATTCAAAGATTAAGTTTATCCACTGTTTGCTAAAGCCAAAGGCTTCCAGGCACTTGCAAAGGAATCTCCAATCCACCCTATCATAAGCCTTCTTAATATCAAGCTTAATTAAAATACATGATAACTGATTATTTTGAATGGAATGAATAGCTTCATGGGCAATTATAACCCTGTCATAAATAGATCTCCCTGGGATGAAGCCAGTTTGTTCTTCTGCAATAATGGTAGGAAGAAATGGCTTTAATCTATTTGCAAGAGTTTTAGCCAATATTTTGTAAATAGTGTTGCAATGAGAAATAGGTCCGAACTCATCCATGCACTTAGCTTTTTTTTTTTTTTTTGGGGGAGGGCGGGGGGGGGGCGGTGGATTAAGGTAATAAAAGTATTATTAATTTATTTTAGAAATCTCCCCGAGATCCTAGCACACTCTAGAGCATCGATTAGCTCTTCTCCCAAGAAGTGCTAGCATGCCTGGAAGAAACAAGCAGGGAATCCATCCAGACCAGGAGCCTTGTTCGGATGAAGTTGCTTCAAAGCTGCTTGTACCTCTACTAAGGTAAATCTTATATTCAATTTCTTATTCTGATATGTCATTATAAGCTTAGGAATATTTTGGAGAAAACTTAATTGAGCTTCTAGATCTGAAGCATATGAATTAAGTAAATTCTAAAAAAAGGATACTGCTTCATTAGAGATATCCTCTTGATCCTCTAGTAGACTCCCAGTTACATTCTTAATTTTGGTTATCCTATTAATGCTATTTCTAGCCTTAACACTAGCATGGAAGAAATTGGTGTTTTTGTCACCCTCTGCAAGCCATGTTTCCTAAGAGTTTTGTCTCCAAAAGATTTCCTCTTTAGACAATATATCCTCATATTTTTGTAAAAGTTATTTTTCTTTTAGCTATCTAACCTGATTCATTCCTGCCTGAATTACATGATCATCAAGTCTCCTCATTTCCTCCTCAATGAGATTTTTAGTATAAAAAATATTGCCAATTGCAATCATTTCTTTTTAACGATTTTTAATTTGGTGACAAAGAAATAAAGCTTAGAGCCTATAACCTTCACCTCCTTCCACCAATTTTCTACCATCTCGACAAAATTCTCACTCGTCATCCATGTCTTCTCGAATTTGAAAGGACACCTACTAGGTTTTATCCTCGTAAATGGTAAGTTGGACCGGATAATGATCCGAGCCTAAAAAGGGTAAAATTGATGCTTTAAGGATATATTGGAAGCCTATAATACTTTCTTTGAAGATAAATCTATCTAGTCTTTCTCTGATCTGACTAAATCCCAATATCCATAATATTATTAAGATTAATCTAGTTCCTAAATTCAATGAGGGATTGAGGCTCCTTTTTGATACCCCTGGATTTCTCAGAGAGATCAAGTATTGCATTGAAATCTCCTCCTAATATATAGTTCCAATCTGGATGTAAGTTGAGGAGAAGGGCGATCTCTTCCCAAACTTCCCTTTTCTTGACAATAGGGATAGGACCATAAAAATTAAAAAGAGTAAATTTTAGGTTATTGCTTAGACTCTCCACTAAGAAGCAAAACCAAAATTTATTTCTAATGATTACCTCAACAGAGACCCTCCTCGGATCCCAAATAATACCTAATCCTCTGGATGCTCCATCAGCTGAGGCAACCTCCCATTTCGAACACCCTAGTCTCTTCTTAAAATCTTCTAAATCTGAACTGTTCAATTTTGTCTCTTGAATCAATGTTATTTCTGCTTTAATTGGAAAAATGCAACATTTTAGAATACGTTGCTTGTTCAGGGCATTAATGCCCCTAACATTCCACGTTACGATTTTCATGGCAAAGTGGGAAGGAACTTCCCTTTCCCTACATTTAGAATAGAGGTGATTTTGGTCTGATTAGCGCCCTCCCCAACAATATTCCTAAGCTCTGACATCGATTTCTTACCTCCTTTTTGAAGAGTACCCACAATCTGGTCTAGACTTACCTAGACTCGAACTCTTTATACCTAACAAGTCGGTCCCTATGGTCGGATCTTTGCCCGAGTTAGGTGGTGACCACCTCCCTCTATCCTCTACAACTTCATCCATCCTACAAAGATTCCCTAATTCTGCCTCATCCTCATTACCATAGCAAAATCCTCTTGCAAAATTTCATCTACAACCGTCAACACTAAAGGCATATCTGCTTCCTCACAACAATCATCCTTCGAAATGTCAACTTGTTTCAACATTTCTAATTGCTCAATGACATTTGTCTTGAAATCATCAGCTTCCTTAAGCATTTATTGTAAAGCTTCCTTACTAGTTGATATCCTATCATCCTCTTCACCCAAAATGGCATTCCTCTTACTATTGCCGCTAGAGCCTTTTACCCTACCTAACCTAGACTTTTTATCTTTAACCGCCTCTTTTGACACCAAATTCGGTTCAACAGTGAATCTTTCACTGCTTTTATTGGATCCTACAAAAACTTCTAGGGAGGACACTTCATTCCCTGCAAACTTCTTAGACCACTGCTAGATTTAACAAAAATGTTTGTGACGTCTATCTCTCCGAGATAAAGGGAGGGTTTGACGGTCCAACTACCATACTTAGAGGTGATAACTATCGGCTCAAAATATAGGGTTTCCAAGTTTAATTCAATAAGAATTTTAATATCTTTGGTCAAATATTTACCCTGGATACCTTCTACACTTATAAAAGTTCCTAGCTTATTGTCGTTTGCATCCATAATCTCAAGAAAATGGTATTCAACCAGCATTCGCCCAATATTAATCCTCTTAGCTACTTTGCTAGGTTTAAATGAGTTAGGGTTAAAGTTCGGGCACCAATCAATGCAATGGAAGGTATAACCTTTGAAAATTTTGATTTCCCCATGTAAAATATCTTGTTTAACCTCTTTGCTTGCACATGTAATCAACAAAAAAAAATTTTCTAAGTAAGAAATACTTACCTGGTTGCCAAATTTTGACTTCCACCAATCTTCCATATCGTGAAGAGGTTGATTCTGCCCATTCCATTTAGCAAGCACCCCAAAATTAGCATAAAAGTCCCAAACTTTTTGCAACAAATCAGTTTTCAAATTGAGCATCAATCTTTGCTGCTTATCACTAGAATTAGGGCGAACTCTGTCTTCTGATATAGTCTTAGAGCTCAAAGGAGCATGATTTTTTTCATGTTGATCCTAAGCCCAGAATTTGGGTTAGAAATATTAACAAAAGAGTTTTTAACCCTAGTTTGATTCGCCCGTTTTCAAGGAGAATGGCGACTTGTCTAGATTTTTCCAGACTCGCCCTTAAACTCCATGAATCTACTAGGGTTAGCTTCCAGCCATCCATGATTTAAAATTCTTCTATGTTCCAAGGCTTGCTCTTTCGAAAAGTTAGCGAAGCCAGACTTATGAGGGAGATGGAGAGGATATATTTCATTATGTAATCCCTCAAACAGAGGTCGAGCCATGGTAGAGCTAGGGTGAATAGTCCCCTATGGGCGATATTAGAAACATTATGTTTCGATCCAGAGGCCCCTGATGGAGGCAGATGTTGAGGAGCTTGATTCCTAGCTTCTTGTCTAGCTTTTTTACCTAGCACTACTCTCCATTCTCCCTCTTTGTCACTTTGTGTAGGGCAAGATTTCTGTAAATGATATTTGGTAATTCGCATTTTCGCATCCCTTTGATTTTTCTTAATATTTTTATAAATAATTATAATATTGAAAATATATATTTTTCTTAAAAGTATAATCCTAATTTAATTTTAAAAAACTATATAATTATAATTATAATAATAAAATATTTCGGAAAGTTGTGATGTCACTCCGCAAGCTAAGGTTCCTGCAGGAGGGCTTTCCTATGTCGAAAATCCTCCTGGTCAATGGGATGTCACCTAGGCATCCATGGTGAAGGGGGGCGGTGGTATATCTAGGATTGATGTAGTGCCTTATCGCTTTTAGAATGGTGGATTTGGGGCTGGGCGAAACCGGAAGGGTTTGGAAGTAAATGACGATGGTGTTGTTGATCGATGTGGTTTGGGTATCAATCCCATTTTTGGCCCCACGCGAAGAGAAAATGATCAATGGGAGTGAGGAAAGGGGTTGTCTTGGATCGACGAGATCATCATTTGATGCAATGTGGAGAATCGGTGCCACATGGTATGGAAAAACCAGATCCCTCTGCTACGGCTATGGTTACTTCAGCCAAGCCAGTTATGGTCAATTTGACAAGGTAAATGGAGAAGGAGGTCGAACATAATAAAATATTTTTTGTTGGTCTAGGGCTTATTGGATGATTTAGAGGACTCTGGCCAAGTCTGGGCGATCTCCATAAATGGATTTTAGTACATTGGGAATCTATTGTGGATGATTGTGTGCAGACTTAACCCCATGCTCGAGGGTTTTTCATTGTGGTTTTCCAAAATGAGGTGGAGAGAAAAAAGTCCTTGGTTGATGTCAATGGTGCTGGGAGGATAGTCATTCGTTGATGTTGAAACCTTGGCATTCGTCTTTCAATCCTAACTCGGGAACTTTTGATCACACCCCTCTTTGGATGAGGCTTCCAAATCTTTCAATGCAGTTTTGGTTTGACTCATGCCTTGAAGCCGTCAGGAACTCCTTAGGTAAGTTTTTAATGACTGATGAAGGCTCTCTTAATCTATTGCATACTACTTTTGTACGTTTATTGGTTGAGATGGACTCTTCCAAGGAGCTCCCTTTAGAGATTTCTATTTCAACTTCGAAAGGTAGTTAACTTCAGCCTGTGGACTACAAAGGGATTCCTTTTAGGTGTAGGAGATATTTTAAGAATAGTCATAATGTTGATTAATGCGATAGACCTAGGGTGAAAAGACCAACATCATGGTGGAAAGAGGTCACTCCCCAATTTTACACGATGGAATAGGAGGAGGTGAATATGATGACATCCTAGGAGTTGGGGGGCCCGAACAAAGATACCATTGAAATGGTACTAGAGCCAAAAAATATTGAGCAAGGTTTGGCTAGTGGCTCAGATGACGTGGTGAAAGGTGGTTTTCATTTGGGTGGTAGCTCCAATCAGGTTGGTTGTGAGGTGGCACAAATGAT
Organism: Cryptomeria japonica; assembly: GCF_030272615.1. Lineage (NCBI taxonomy): Eukaryota > Viridiplantae > Streptophyta > Pinopsida > Cupressales > Cupressaceae > Cryptomeria > Cryptomeria japonica. The sequence continues at coordinate 653,342,368 of NC_081415.1, forward strand.
GAGTGTTGGTTTTGGCTCTCAGGGGGTTGTGTCATAGGGGTGGTTGATGGGTCTCAAACTGAGTAGCAATGTAGGGTTGTTGAGGGGTTGGGCGATGTGGGGGTTCCAAATCTGAAATTACTGGAGAATGCAAGGGCGAATGGATGGATAGAGGTGAAACAAAAAAAAAGGTTATGAGGGGAAAGGGGGGGAGTAGTTGTATTATCCCTTCTCTTGAAGGGGGAGATGTTTCTAGGGAGGTGACTCCCTAATTGTAGCCCCACTTGGTTCGGGCCAGTTTAAATCTCAGTTTATTAATAAAATAATCATTGTTACCAACCAAAAAAATTATAATAATTAAATTAATCTCAAATTTAATTATTAATTTGTAGTGTAATATTATATTATTTTAATTATATTTATGTAATATTAATTATAATTGGTCTTAATAAAATAGCTATTAAGAATTATGAAAAATGAAAACAGACATTTTTTGAGTAACTTAATAAAAAAAATTTAAATTTATGATTACAAGTTATTGAATTATTTTGTGTGTGTGTGTGTGTATATATATATATATATTGATAAAAGTGGGCATGCCACTAAACTATATTTTATTAATATTGAAAAATCTTTTTTATTTACAATGGGTTCAAAGGGCATACTAGCAGGAAAGAACCCGCAAGAAAACCTCCGGTTGTGGCCCAAAAATGCAAAAAATTAAATATCCGATTGTCCCAATTACATAATCAGATTGTAACCGCCCACCCATTACAAGGCTTTAAAGATATACATATAAATGTCCAGACGTCCACCAAAAAATGAGAGAGAACCACATAGCCTTTATAGGACATGCAACCCTAAAATATGATCTGTAGAAGTAGACTCATAACAAATGATCAGGCTGCATCAAAGCCTCTCAAGCTCGCAAAAAATTCGAACATATCAACAGTTAAAAACCTGCATCAAAAAGATATTAACCAACATATACCTACATAGAGTAATTAAGTCAGAAACCAAGAACTTGAGCTCTCAACAGGAGGCTCCCTGTCCACGTTCAAAGGAGGGACAATTTGCAAGGGGAATTCCAACCATGGAGGTGCTAAAGCCAGAAAGTCAAAAGAGAGCAGCGAATGTAAACCCATAAGCACAACCAATGCCTTATCTACAAACTGAGGAGGAACCCAGTCGAGTAAAATTTCAAATGCTTTCAAAGTATCCCCCAATCTATCACATATTAAACCCATTCTCAATTCAAACAATAATTCCCCACACCTCCCATTGTCCAAAAGATTAGAGCGAGGAAGAAAGCCCCCATATTTTGTATATATTAAAATGATTAAAAATTTATGATTTTCAAAAAGTATTAAAAAATATAATGACTATATATATATATATATATATACAATTATAAAGAATACATATAATAATTAGGTTTATTTTTTAATAGAAATATTTGTATTTAATTTAACCTGAACCAAATCCCTATAATTGGTTTTATTATCTATATTTTGACATAAAAAAGAATTATTAAAACTTACATATCTATTTAGAAAAATATTTTATTTACCATATTATAAATAATAAAAAATGAAAAAAACTAGCCCTGTTCATGGGCTTTGTAGGGTGAATCTGAGCGAAGGTGAAATATGTTCAGTAAAGTGGGAAGTACCTCAGCAAGGATGGTATAAATCGAATTTTGATGGCGCATCAAAGGGTAATCTTGGATTATCAGGTGCGGGCTTTGTGATCAGAGATTGGATGGGGAACATTTTGGTGATGGGAGCCCAAAAGCTTTCGGAAGGTACGCACAATGAGGCAAAGTCTAAAGAAACATTAGTGGTTGTTCAATGGGGGATACAATTGGGTATACAAAACCTACATCTAGAAGGTGACTCAAAAATTATTGTTAGAGTATTCGGGTATTTACTTGATTAATTAAACAATATTTGTTTAATTATTTAAGTTCCCTTTATCTCTTTTACACTTAAGCTAACTTTAGGTGCATAATAATTAATTCTTTTATTAATTATTATGTGCAAACCTAGGTTTTCCCTTTTAGGGCTTCTTGACCTATTAAAGGTTAAGTTCTTTCTTTTCTTTGTAACAAGAAGGAGGATTATTACATTACATTTTTGGTGAATATTGAGCTCTCTCTTTTTGAGAATATTTTTTGTGTATTTCTTTCTTCTGTGATTTGCTTCCTTGCTTCTCCTTGTAACAGGTTTTTCAGCTTGCAGAGATCATTTGGGCTCCTGTGGTGTTGTATTTTCTCAACTCCAACATGGTATCAGCTGCTTCGCCCGGCCGCCGCTCGGACACAGCCGCCCGGGCACCGGTTACAACATCCCGCCACTGGAGCTCCACCTGGCCGCCACTGGAGCGCCACCCACTAGCCACCTCCGCCCGTCAGAGCCACCAGACTACCCCTTCCTCTTGTTTTGAAGGGGGGTTTGGTTTTTTGGTCATATCTTGGGCATACGGAGTCGTTTTTTCGAAAACGAATAGGCGTCGGAAAGCTGGTTCCGAGCTGGACCTCGTCATGTTGGTAATTTTTTCCAGTTTTTTTGTTTGACTATGTTTTTCTTCAGTCAAAGTGAGGTCTCTTTTTTGCACTCCGGGAGACGTAGAATGAGCATCCGACCTCCGTTTTTTGAAAAGTTTATATTTTTGGAAAGCGTGTGCTATGTACTTTCCAGCCATCTGAGTTTTATTTCCAGATTCTGCTCCATGCATATTTTATTCAGTTTTTTGCTTTTCAACACTCTGGTGGATATCTTGGTTGTTTCAGGTCCTGGGATCTCTTCTCTGGGTAGGATGTCTCTAATTTGGTTCTCGTTTCTATTTCCAGTCTTCTTATCATTGTAGCATTGTATTTATGCAAACACATTGAGATAAAGTGCCATCATGCATTGTTTACTTGGGATCTTGCATATCTTGTGCCTTATTGTACATGCACTACTTATAAAGTGCCATGAGGGGTTGAAGTTTCCCTTGTTTGCCATCCACCTTTGTCAAGTGAGTGTTCCTTCCATGACACCATGTATTGTCTCTGCACCTTTGATGTTCCTGGTTCTTCGTCATGCAGTTCTTTTTGGCCGCTTTTTTCAGTGTTCCTGTCCCTCTTCAGCATTATGGGGAGGTTTGTCCTGTTGGTTCTAATGCTTCCGTGGTTCGATTGATCAACTCTTCAAGCTTTGGTTTTCCATACCATCTGTATCTTCGATTTCAGTTGTTTGCCTTGTTTGCCTTTTGATTCGAGTAGTGTCATTTGAGGGCACTCATACAGATCATAGTCTTCTCTACCTGGTCATGTTCTATTTCAGTGGAGGTTCTTCAGCTCAGCAATTATTCTTCGACAGAGTTTGCAGGTTCTTCATGCTTCAGTGGTGTTCTTTTCCATCTCTTTTTGGAGTAGAGTTTTGTTCCCACGTGGTTTTCTTTATTTTTCCAGTTCATAGAGATTTCATTGTATTTGGGTACCTGATCAGGCCTTGTTGTCGGGACCCATATTTCCTACTTTTAGTAGTTGTTCTAGGTTTTAGCCTCTCCCTAAGTCTAGCTTTAGGGGGGGGGGGGTGAGGGGTGTTAGAGTATTCAGGTATTTACTTGATTAATTAAATAATATTTATTTAATTATTTAAGTTCCCTTTATCTCTTTTACACTTAAGCTAACTTTAGGTGCATAATAATTAATTATTTTATTAATTATTATGTGCAAACCTAGGTTTTCCCTTTTAGGGCTTCTTGACCTATTAAAGGTTAAGTTCTTTCTTTTCTTTGTAACAAGAAGGAGAATTATTACATTACATTTTTGGTGAATATTGAGCTCTCTCTTTTTGAGCATATTTTCTGTGTATTTCTTTCTTCCGTGATTTGCTTCCTTGCTTCTCCTTGTAACAGGTTTTTCAGCTTGCAGAGATCATTTGGGCTCCTGTGGTGTTGTATTTTCTCAACTCCAACAATTATTACCAATGCAATCATCAAAGGTGAAGCTCAAGCCTGGTATTTAAATAAATTTATTTGTAAATTAAAAAATAATTTAAACTTTTTTAGAAACTACACCATCTCACATGTGCGAAGGGGAGGCAATGAAGTTGTTGATGTATTGTCCAAGTGGGCAACTCATCATTTGAATAAGTGGACGACGCGCATGTCAAAGATTTCAGAGATTTGGAGGAGGATGATGTGGGGGCTATGTACAATTGGGTTTTTAAATACATTTATTAAATGGTAAGGACGAGAATTTTGTGATGTGACCGGACATTATTTATAGGTGCCTGGGCCCAGCTTTGGATGCATTTGGTGGTGGTGGTTGCTAATGTGTTGAAAGGTATGGAGGCAACATTTACTTTGTATACCTTTAGGCAATAATTGGCATTTGTGGGTGACGTCTCTGTAAAGAGAATTAAGTGTATTTTCAAGTTTGGTGATGATTCTTTTGTGCAAATAATGGAGACATTGTTGGGAGAGTTCTTTTTAACAACAATGCATAAATACAAAGCAAATGTGGATGTGGTTTCAATGGTGTTGGCCTGGGGGTTGGAGCTAGGAGAATAGAAGGAGGTCTTGGTCTAGGTGTTGCAAAGGTGTGTGGAGGATGATTGGCTTTGTGGATTGATGAAGTTGTTGGATATGGCCATGCTCGGGGTAGGGTTTGACGTGGGTGAAGGGCTTGGCATTGATGGAATTCATGAGTTGAGGGAATCAATAACCTTCATTCAATGGCCCTTTGGGATATATAGGGATGAATGCAGAGTGAAAGTGGCTATTGGTTGGGTTTCTCTCAAGCTCTACCTAAAAGAGAAAGAGATGGAGTCTCGAGGCATTGAATTTGGTGAACCTGTAATGAAGGAAGCTAGGGGCCAGGGTAAGAGGAAAATGGTTGGAGTGCAAAGATTGAAGCAGAAAAGAAGGGACGAGGTGTGTATTGGTGATGTTGTGGGAGGTGAAATGTGGAACACTATTGGTGAAGGCCCGAGCGGACAAGCCCACAACATGCCCTAGTTTCTAGAGGGCAGGGCGTCTTGGGTGCTTTGTGCCATTTTGTTTTGGTTTTGTCTTTGCATTGTTGATATATCTATTGTTGGGTTGCTCTGTAATGTTTTTAAAAGTTATATGTGTAAATGCAGTTGTCTGTGTTGTGGAGTTTGAGGTCTGGGTTTCGGGCAGGTATTAGTTTTGTAGTTTGTTGGTAGGTGGGGTTCATTTTTGGTGAATTATTGTATGTAGCCTTTGACAAAAGTATATGTTGGCAATTTTGAAGAAAGCCAACTAGTTGATGGTTGTATTGGTGTGATGGCGGGGATGTAGTTGGTAGGAGTTCTAGGTAGCGATTGCCTATTTAATTCAGGCTTTTTGCAACTTTGAAAAAATGTTATGTATTCCATGATTATCAATCAAATCTACATATTCACGACCAAAAAAAATAAATATTTAAAATAGACATTTTTTTTTTTAAATGCAAAGAAATCCAAAACAAACCTAAAAAATCCATCATTCCTAAAAATTTGCTCCTATAACACCAAATTTTTAAAACCAATCATAGTGTAGATAAATAATTTTTCCAACATCTTAAATTTAAAAATATAAATCTCAACTTTACAAAAACCAAGTTTATTTTGAAAGCAAAAATAATAATGATTTTTGATTGGTGCAAACTAATTGATTAGTTGAACCTACCACAAGTACTAATAATATTGCTTTTGTTTACACAACGTAATTATATTATTATGATAATTAACATTAAGAATAAATTATTAAAATCATAAATTAAAAATAAATCAAATCCAATGTGAATTTCAAATCCAATTTTCGCTTTACTAGTGAAAATTAAAAACAAATCAAATCCGATATAAAATTTCAAATCCAATATGAAATCAAATGTCCTAAATAGAAACATGCCCATATTTCTACTTTTTTTATTATTAGTTTTTTGTTTTTCTTAAATTAACAAAATAAAATGAAAATTAATTTAAAATAATAATAATGTCTTTATTTACACGTGCCATTGTATATGTCTCTCAATGTAATTATATTATAATATTCAATATTAAGACCAAATTATTAAAATCAGAAATTAAAAATAAATCAAATCCAATTTTTGCTTTATATAGTGAAAATTAGAAACAAATCAAATCCAATTTTTTCTTTATATAATGAAAATTAGAAACAAATCAAATCCAACATGAAATCAAATGTTATAAATAGAAACATGCCTATGTTTGTACTTTCTTTATTATTAATTTTTTGCTTTTTTTAACATGGAATGTGAAATTAGAATCAAAAGGAAAAGTAATTGTAATTATAGACAGACTACAATTTTAACAAGGGAGTTTTTATTAACAAACATTCTTCAATCCATTATGTGAGTGTAATATGCCTCTCGAGGTAATTATATTTTAATAAATCTAGAAATAGTCTTTTGTTTTTATATATATTTGTTAAGAATATCAACATACTAATCTTATAATAAAGATAATATAAAAATTTAAAAATAATAATAAAATATTTTTTTATTTTTCACGCATTGAAGTGTCACAAACATGTCAAATTAAATGCTCCTTCTTTTTATTGATGGAGGTTTTTACATCCACATGTGAGTGTCTTTGGCGTAATAAATAGAGAGATAACCACTTGTTGCAACTCTTCAAATTATTATTTTTTTATATTTTCTTTATAATTTTATCTTAATTTTTTTCAAATTTATTTTATACCTTTTTTTTAAAGGGGTAAACGCTTTGACCTAGAGCTATGAATCGGTGAGGACACCAATGGGGGACTGCATCCCCATTTAAATATTCAACAATATCACCCTAGTAGGGTTTGAACCTTGATGTCAAGAACGACAACAAATTTTTACAACATTTTTTTGACAATGTATGATAAATAATTGAAAAAAATGAGACTCCAAGAAAGGTCAACCTCTTGCTTTGAATAAGATCTATTTTTTTAGTACTTGTTTAATTTTTTTAATCAAAGTCTTTTTAGATGTGAGTCTAAAGGTTGAAGTGAAGTGTCACACCAATCAAGCCATCTTATGCATGTAGAAACATTGAAGTATGTCTCTTTAGACTATGTTAAGCTCCAATAAATTCTAATGAGTAAACCCTACTACAATGGTAAACCCCTTAGATTTTTTTAGTTTTAATCATCTTCATCCTTCTTGTGACCTCATGGTTGTCTCATAAGCTAACTCAATTGAATGGTGATGACACTTTGTGTGTGGCATGGGATAAATGACCATTGTATGCTTCTTGTGATGTAGTTCTCAAATGGTATGAGGGACAATAGATTATTATTATCACCAAATAATGCAACCTTGCCAAGTTGAGAAAACCCAGCTTACTGGTGAAACATTGGATGACTTCTTAAAGTGTGGTCTTTGGTAAATTGAAGTCAACCTCCAGAGAGGGTTGGTTCCCTTGGAGCTCACCTAAACTATTGCTTGCTAGGAAAAGGGGAGAAATAAATTCTTTAAAGAAATCCTATAATACGGTGATGCACTAAATTGACTTTCTAGACCCTATACTCGTTGATTGATACACACTATCACTCAACTAATCAACTATATTGTGACACAACTCAACATTAATTCATACCTATGCATAAGTGTTTCATGGAGAGGTGAAAATACTCACAACTTAAGAAGGAAAATGAATTTTCACAACTAGTTGTTGCTTATATTTATCACACAGTCCATGAATTGCCTAGAAAATAAGTTTTATCTTGCCAAAAGGTGCTGAAAGACACAAATTTATAAGGAAATATGAAATTTGACAAGTATATTCATCCATCTTTACTTTGCACACAATAAGGGAAGCTTTGAGAAGGTAAACAGCTACAATCTTTATCAATAAAATTTGTTTTTACAATTGTGTACAAGATTGAAAGTGGAGTTACAATGTTATTATTTTGTTGGAAAGAGCTTGAAAAAGCTACAATCTTTACATGAATAAAAGAAATAACTCTTGAAACTAATAAGAGAGTTGTGCTTTATAGAAGAGCAACAATTGATTACAATAAATGAGCATTATTTGAAGAAATAAAGACAAGAAGAGACATGTGTATAACCATTTTCTTGGTCAAACCTCTTGCTTGGGCATCCAACTCCTTCATCCCTAATTTTAAGGCTTAAAATTTTCTCCAAAAAGTGTTTTTTTATGAAGAAAAGTCCTTCTCAATTGTTACCCTATTAATGAGGCTCTTTAATTAGCTCCTAGATGCTTGGGAAAGACCTTAATGGAAGTGGTCAAAACTACCCCCTAAATTTTCTGTTGTTTAAAGAAGTCTTCAACCTCTTCCTAGGTGCTTTCAATCACTTGACAAGGTCTTCCAACTGTCCTAGGTTCTCTCCTTGATTGTTGCAACCTCCTTCCATAGTAATATGACATGTGTTTTGTTTGTTTGAAGTTGAAAAAGTGTTGGGGTCAGATTGAAATAAAATAGGCCATTAAAGACCCCCAAAACTACTTCAAACTATGTCATTATACCTCCAAACTACAAATTTTGATGATTTAGGATTTGTCTAGGTGAAGTAGTAATTTGATGGATAAATATTTGGAGTGATATCAATGGATATGAGGTATTTTGATGGATGGATCAAAGGTGATTGATTTGATGGATGTGGGGTATCCATGTATGGGTTTTTATTTATAAGCTTTCCCTTATGTAAATGTTTAGGTTGATAGTTTGGGGAAACCTTGAATCTCATGCTTATGTGGTATCTAACCAATAGATATAGTAGAATGATCTTGTTGATGTAGATATGACCAAACAACATTTCACTTAGGCTTGAGGGATATCTAGTACTACGATAATCTTGCTCTAAAGGCTCTTCATGGTTGGGTGATTAAGGCATAAAGTAAAATTGCTTGAGAGAACATCATAAAAAATATTATTGACATATTCATCTTGATTTAGAAGACTATCATTATCATAGTCATCATGACTTGTAAGACTATCATCGTCACCACTATTGTTGTTAAAGGGATTTCTTGGTTAGGCAAAAAAGGGCAACATAATTTCTTGATTTAATCGAGTTAAATTTTGTAAAGGTCTGACAAAAAAATTCATGGGTTTAACATAAATAAGAAGCTAATGAGGATGCAAGAACATCCTATCTATTCAAGAGGGAGTGTTTGGTGTGGACCCACAAATATACTTTGACATAGTTGTGAGTAATATAACATATTGATCTCAAAGCAAAATCACACCATGACATGAAAGAAGAGCATACATGGCATTTTATTCTATTTTTTAAAGTACAATTTAAGTAACTTTTTAGGTTTAGCTTCTTACTAGTTCACTACAAAGACTAAACGATTAATGAATTTACTATGCTAGGCTTGTACAAGGTCTTCTATCTAGGGCGCCCTTACTATACCTAAAGGTACGTGATGCCCAATTCTATTGAAAAAGGTGTATGTTTAATGGCTTGGTGCTACATGGTAACACTTTCTTGAAATCTTAGCTTGAATTATAAACGTGCCTCAAAGGGAGAATATGTCAAATCTCTCCCTAATTTATATATTATGTCAAAATATGTGGGGTTTCAGTTGCTTCTTGATGAAGAAATGTAAGCCAAGACTGCTTAAAAGAAACTAAAAAAATGTCAATCACTTTTGATTTCCAAGATTGCTTTGTAATGCAGGAAAACAAAATACATAGGATTAGATCATCATTTTAAGAAAAAGACTTTTTGATTTCCAAGGTCAACTTGTAGCGAGAGGGAAGAGTTCACACACCCTTGAATCACACAAACACAACAAATAAATTATTTGACCTTAGAAATGGAAGTGTGAGAGTAATTATAACCCACACAAGATGTTTAAGGTTGTTTCTTTGTCAAATAAACCTACAACCAACACATTAATTGTTTGATGTTGTGATTGGTCTTCAAACAAACGAACCTACACTGGGAGGTTAATAAATAATACACACAACCCACACACACATATGCAATGATTAAGATTATTAAGAAAATCCAAAAATATAAGAGAATGACTAACTAGAACTGCATGTGTTGTTGCGCATAATGTATATACCATAGAGAGTACATATACATTGTTACGTTGAGTGCCTATGTTGAATGATTAAAAACAAAAAATCCAAATAATATATGTGCCAAAAGAAGTGGGAAAATGCTAAATTAGATATATAAACACCAATAGGTGATGTAAAAATGTTGAAAGGTGGTTACTAGGACCTAATGGGTGCTTGTGCCACTTGCATGTCCACCTAAGCCATGGGGTAGTGTGCTTGTGCTACAAGTTGTTGCACCTATACCAAATATGGTTGATTAGGCCAAACAACACCTATGATACTCTTGGTGTGCCTATACCACTATGTAGTGCAAGTATGTTGCTAAGCATAACACTCACGTAATAGAGTAGGGTTCATGGTTTAAGGTTTAGTTAGAATGCAAATGCATTTGAACATGTGGATGCACCAAAATTAAGATTGAGTGTGCTATTTTATATAATGCTTACATGCGAAATCAGGAAAATGATAAATAGATGTAAAAAATTACAAAAACACTAAAAATATACTTTAAAAATATAAATATTAGATTGGGACAAGGTTCCACTTGGTGTATGAGAATGCATACATTTTAAAGCAACTAGGAAACAATGCATATAATAAAATTCCTATCATATACCTAGTTATAAATCTGATTGAGCAAAGAAATGGACTTAAATGATAAAAAGAAAATAATTTTATTATTAAAAGAAAACTTGTTGACCATGTGATGTGCTCAAGATGGTTGATTGTGGTTGAGAGTAGATGTCGTTGCTCATTCTAGTAGCATAATCTTGTCTTGGATCAAATTCCTATTCTTCAAAATGGCTTATGGAATGGTTGATTTATATATTTAGATGAGGGTGATGGAGGGTTGTGATTTGATCTTATGAAATGAAGGGATGGGGTTGATTTATTTGTAAGAGAAAATAGGAAGATTACAAGTGGTATTTGGTTATTGATGAACATGATTAAAACAAAGGTTGATAAGATATTAATGGTGGAGATTTTTTAATTTTGATGAGGGGTGAGGATTGGAAAAGAGGCTTTTTAGAGTCATTTTTAGTTGGAACTTTGTGCAAGATTGACTTTATTTATTTTAAACAAAATAGTGGAGGAATATGTAAATGATTAATTAGTTGACTAAATCTATTTTGTTTATATAAATAATTATGAGGGAGATTTCAGAGGAATTAATTAAATATGTCATTTTGTGTATACGAGAATGTTGGGGGTATGATTGCTTTAATTAAGTAAATGCGATTTATTCAATTAAGGTGGGAACTTTAAAAGAAATATAAAATTGGGTAATCAATCAAATAAATAAAGGTAATTTATTTAATTATTGTTAGAAGAATGTTTAGATTTATTAATGGCCGGTAGCTTAATGAAAGTTACTTATCCATGCTATTAGCTTTAGATATACTCTCTTAAGTTAAAAAAACTTACATATAGGAAGGAGTTCTTTGACCAACATAAAAGTTCACATTTTTTAGATATAAGAGCAAAATAGTCCAAAATCTACATTGATTGACATCATTCAAAGTTATAAAGTTAAAAATTCTCATCCTTGTCATTTCTTTTGTTAGCATCACAAATACACTTAAATTAAAATAACCAATTTAAACTATTTATCGTTAATCATGATTAATTAATGTTGTGATAGCAAGGAGTGGAGTGTAATGGTGCGTGTTAGCAAAAACTTTTACCTTTTAGCTCAAATTTGATAACAATTTACATGTCAAAATATTAATATTAATTTTTTTTTTTCAAAATAAACACCACATATATGTAGAAATCTAAAATAAAAATGAAGATATTTAGAAAAATTAATCTACCATTTCATAATTAAGAATAATTAATTCCCTTATAATATATATTGTATAATTTTTAAATTTTTTTTGGCAAAAGTGGCAAGCCACTAATATATATTAATAATAATAAGATTTACAAAATTTGGTTCAAAGGGCATACTGGGAGGAAAGAACCAAAAAAGAAAACCTTCGGTTATAGCTCGAGATAAAATATACCTATCTAATCTAAATAGACTAAAATAACATATTACAAAGCCGATATTGGCGTGAGTCTGAATCTCAGACCAATATGTAGTCCATCCCCTTTCAACATTCAATCAACTCATCGATCAAAGTCTTGCTGATGATCAACTAGGCAAATCCATCAACATGACTACAACTGTCAAGCAGAGATGAGAAAAGTTAAACCAAACAACAAAGTCTCTTCTATGCCTTCAATCAATCGACAATAACTTATCAACAACAATCTCACCGATGAGCTACACAACCTAATCCATTGGCAAGACATATTGTCAGAACGACATTCTCCAAGTTAGCCCAAAGACCAATGTCACCCTGATGATATTTCGCGTCGGCAAGACTCACCCTGACGATCATCCATTGACCTGATTCCCAAATCGATATGACTCTTCCCGAGGTCCAGTTTCAACCCGATAACACCCTCTGGCCAATCATCGACCAGAGTCACCCTAACCACACACCATCGACTAGAGATGCTCTATCGGTGAAACACCTACCAACATCCCGAGTCACCTCGATGACGATTCTTAGCTACTCATCGACCAGAGTCTAACCGATATGATCACAAATAGAACTTCCAAGAGCATTTCCCAGATCGACCAGAGTCTCGCCGATCCAACTGCCTAGTACACTTAGAGGATAAAATTGATATTCAGTAAGATTGTCTAGGGGTCTCACCGATTTGCTTCTTTAGGAGGTTCTAGTTAGTAAGATTTAAGAACCTAAAAGTTAGATCAAGAGTCATGCACACTTCAAAACCTTAAAAAAAAAATCCACTGCGAATTCTTTCACACATAGACCAATGCCACCCCGATGATATTTCACATCGGCAAGACTCACCTCGACGATCATCCATCGACCCGACTTCCCAAATTGGTATGACTCTTGTCAAGGTCCAGTTTCAGCCTGATAACACTCTCTAGTTAGTCATCGACTAGAGGCACTCTGTCGGTGAAACACCTATCGACATCTCGAGTAAGCCCGGTGACAATTCTTAGCTACTCATCAGCCAGAGTTTGACCAATACGATTACAAACAAAAGTTCTAAGAGCATTTCCCAGATCAGCTAGAGTCTCGCTGATCCAATTGCCTGGTACACTTAGAGGATAAAACTAATATTTGGTAAGACTGTCTAGGGGTCTCACCGATTTGCTTCTTTCACACAGAGAATTTCTTCCTTCTATAAATTCCTTTGTTCACTTCGTGTTTAACTGCAATGTTGAACTTGAAATCATTCCCAATCTGCAAATGCTTCGTTTTTAATGATTACTATCTCCTTTTCCCATGCTTAACTCGACTTTGATGATATCATCTAATTGAGGATGGATTTGATGTAAATCACTGTCATGCTTTGTTGAGACAACCTCTAAGCCGTCGCACCCCATATTTGCTAATCTATCCACTAATCTGTTTCTTTCTTGAAATGTATGCGACAAGTGGACTTCCTCAAATGAATCCAAAAGGTCCCAAATTTGAACTAAGACATAGTGAATATGCCAATTAAAGGATTTTATGAGTTCACAAGCATTTACAATAATAATAGAATCCCCTTGAATATGAACTTTTGAGTAACCCATCTTCTTTGCAAGAATCAAACCAAGCAATAATGCTTGAGCCTCTTCCATGTTATTAGTTCCTATTGGAAATACAGAAGATTTATATGCTTGCAGTTCACCACAATGATTTCTAATACATACTCATGCCCCTAAATCACCTGGGTTTCCTCGTGAAGATCCATCAAAATTAATCTTTACAAAATTCAACTAAGGAGGTTGCTAGGCAATGCATGATCTATCAATTTTTTTATGGTTGCTAGATGTTGAGAAGTAACTACTGGGAATACAAATCAATTTCCATTTCTTAATAATCTTAACTATATTTGAATCCCATGAAGTGAATAACAAACTACAACTGTTATGCCTTTGCACATATGCATTCACTGCTTCTGAAATAGAATTTTCTAACCCCTCAAGGACTTTCTCAATAGGAGATGCAACTTTTCTAAAAATTATTTTTTTCCTCTCCCACTAAACTGATCACAAGACTGTTGCTGGGATAATCGACCAAATGCACGAGAAGAGGGAGGATTTATATAGAATTGTCCATGATTGGAAGAAGTCCCCGATTGAATTTGGTAAAGGCATTGAGTAATCCAATTTATTCATAATGAAGAGCCAACATTGATGAACAAATGAACGGTGAAGGAACAAATGATCAACATTTTCACTTTCTTGACCACACAAAACACAAGAGAAGGGTTGAGCAATTTGCAACTTAGCAAGTTTATCACTTGTTAATATCTTTTTTTGGAGAGCCAACCATGAAAAACATCTTTCTTTGGCATGACTACATTATTCCAACATAAGGAATATGCTCTTTGATCTTCTTGTTGGTTCATAATGTGTTGTAGTACTTTGTAACTATTTTTGATCGAGTAGATACCATCTTTGGCTGGGGTCCAAATGACTTTATCCTCATTTGATAAAAAAAACTATCCTCTGAGATAATACTTGTTGCATACTTTTGTTCATATTCTAGTCATCAATAAAGTCTGAGAAGTCTTTCCAAATCACTTTCCCTGAGTGTAGTTCAACTCCATTCACATAATCAATTAACTTATCCCCCCATTCATGAGTGAGAATTGGAATTACTGTTTGAAGATGTTGCAGTTGAACTAGAGGTGTGTGCCCATTCCAAGAGTCATTCCAGAAATGTATTGACTCACCATTATGAACTTGCCAAGGGATATATGAGGTTACCACATCCCTAGAAGACATCATAAAATTCCACATAACAGAACCTTCCGGAGGGTTAGATATTGTAAGTATTCTAAGAGGGTTAGCTGAGTCCAGATATTTGGCTTGCATAATTTGGCACCATTTAGTATTGGGTTTGGAATACATTTTCCATACCAATTTCCCTCCAAATGCTTTATTGCGCTTAACCAAATCATGTAATCCTACCCCTCCCGATTTCTTTTCATTTGTCATGTTGCTAAGAGAGACTAAAGGGATCTTCTTCTCTTGTGATAGGTTACCTTTCCAAAGAAAGTTCTTAATAATTTTCTCAATCTGCTAGATGAGCGATTTAGGGGCTTTAAGCATGGATATATAATAGTTAGGTATGGCAATTAGGACATATTTTATGAGAAGAATGTGCCCTGAAAGGGAAAACCACCTAACTTTCCAAGGTGAGACTCTAGACTTTATCCTTTCAATGACATTGTTCCAATAAGATGCTTTATTTGGGCCCATAAAGAAGGGTATGCCTAAGTATGAGCAAGTTAATTCTTCTATCTTGAATCCCAAAATTTTTGTGATCTTTCTCCTAACAACAACTCTCGTGTTAAAGATGTATATCTTTGATTTTTGAGCATTTACCTTTTGTCTTGATATTGATGTATATGCTTCTAGAGGTTTTTTGATTTGAATGGCCTCTGAGATGCTTGCCTTACCATATAAGAGAGTATCATTTGCAAATAATGTGTGAGTTACTGAGATATTTGTTCTTGGAATATGAATACCCTGCCAAACACCATTATCATTATTAGCTTTGATTAATCTGCTAAATGCTTCCGCCATGCTAATAAAGAGGAAGGGAGATAAAGGATCTCCTTGTCTAACTCCTTGAGTAGCTGAAAAGAACCCTACTGGCACCCCATTAATAATGATTGAAAAAAAAGCTCTTGAGACACATGCTTTGATCCATTTACACCATTTTTCAAAGAATCCAAACTTGTGCAAAACTTTCATAAGAAAATTCTAATCAACCTTATCATAAGCTTTCATCATGTCAATCTTAACAATGAATGAATATAATTGAGATGCATGGACTGACTGGATAAACTCATGAGCTACTATTGCCCATTCACTAGTCTCTCTCCCTGGAACAAATCCTCCTTGTTCCAGAGAGATAATATTTGGGATTAGATGTTGAAGCCTCAAGTAGATAGCCTTTGTGAGGATTTTATAAACTGTGTTACATAATGAAATAGGTCTGAATTTTGCAAATGTCTTTGGCTCCTTAACCTTAGGGATAATTGCTATGTTTGTGACATTAAATGTTTTTAGAATTGAAGTACTTGTTCTTGATTCAAGTGCAGCCAATAGATCAAAACCGACCACATCCCAACATTTTTGAGAAAAGAGGGCAGTGAATCCATTAGGCCTGGGTGCTTTGTCTGGGGCTAGAGAGAAAACTACTTTTTGTACTTCTTCTAAAGTAAATGGCTTCATGAGATCCTTATTGTCATGTTGAGAAATAGTATGTGGGATGACATCAAGGAGTTTGAAGCTTCACTAGAATTGGTGTGATGTGTGCTTGCAAGAGAAGGGGCTAAGAGGGTTTTGAAAAATTTGACACCTTCATCTTGGATATACTTAGCATTTGAAAGTGTGTTTCCCGTGACAACATCATTAATTAAAAAAATAGAAGCAACTACTCTCTTTGCTTTGGCTGAAGCATGAAAAAACTTGGTGTTCCTATCTGCTTCTTTCAACTAAAGCTCTCTAGATTTTTGTCTCCTATAAGTTTCCTCTCTTTTTCTTAGTTCCTCCCATTTTGCTTGTAAGTGTTTTTGCTTGTCATAAGTGAGTGCATCCATACAAAGTATAATAATATGATCATGAACTTGATTCAATTCTTTAACTACTGCTTCTTTCTCAATAAAGATATTTTTGAATGTGTGTACATTCCACAACTTAATTTGTGACTTAACATGCTGCATTTTCTTGTAAAACTGAAACATTTTGGTTCCAATTACTAGAGGTGCACTTACCCACCATTGACACAAAAGAGGAAGGAAATGCAAGTGTCTAAACCACATTCTTTCAAACTTAAAAGATGGGCGATGCAATGATGGTGTTGAAGTTGCATTTTTAATGGTTTTTTAATTAATGATAAGAATTTTAAAATTTAAATATAAAATATTAGATGTAAATAATCAAATTTTAGAAATTAGAATAAAAAAATTGTATTAGAAAAAACAACATAGATACAATAAAATTTAAATGTCTTTGTGTGTAATAAAATATAATTTCAAGTAAAATAAAATAATTTTAATTCCTATTTAAGATATTTATACTAGTTTATACTTATGTATGTACATTCTATCAAATTAACCTAATCTTAAAATTGTTTATTCTGCTTTTTAATTTTATAACATTAAAAAAATTCAAAAGATTTAATTGCAACTAAAAAAATATTTTAATATTCCTTTGGCTTTGGGTCCTTAGCATAGAGATTTTTGGCAGGGAATTTTGGACAAATTTTGAAGTAAGGTTAGTCATTGGACTTATAGGTAGCTTTCTTTTGCTGGGAGAGTGATTCTCTTGAAGATTGTGGTACAAAATCTTCTCATTTATAGGTGTTTTGTGCAGGTTCCCCCCTCCAACTTTGTGAGAGAATTTGATGCTCTTTCTTGACAATTTCTTTGGTCTAACAATCTTCTTTCCTCTAAGTGGAGTTTAGTCAATTGGGAGTCGGTATGTAGACCAAAGCATGCTGGGGGCCTTGGTCTTTGAGGTATTGTTCTTATTGTTAAGGACTTGGCGGCCAAGTTGTATTGGAGGTGGTGCCTCAATCAAGATTAGGACTGGGCCAAGATTCTTACCTACAAGTACCTTCCAGGGGTTGATAGTCATGATGTGTCGCGTCTTGCTTTGAGGGGTAAGGGATATTGTATCTAGGACATTCATAAGAGGGGAGTTCAGCTTATTAAGGATGATCTTTTCTAGATCTATAATAGAGGCTCTAATGTTTTGTTTTGGTAGGACTCTTGGGATGGTCACCTTCCTATTCTTTCTAGTTTCCCTCAGTTTCAATCCCTCTACAATATTTTACTGAGGCTGGGTGGGTTAAGGTGGAGAAATTTAAAATGATTTGACATACAGGTCAGGTGGTGGTGACTTGCTAGAAGGATCCACATGAGTGGCCCCTGGGTGGCTCTATTGAGGATCGTGTTGAACTAGCTAATATCTTGGAGGGTACGTTATGCAGTTCCCTTAAAGAGAGAGACACTTAGGCTTGGAGTCCCAACCCAAAAAGTAAATTTACTATTGCCGAAGGTTATGCTATGTTAGATAGGCAATTGTATGGTCTGACAAATATGCCCTGGTGGAAGAAGGTATGGAACAACTCTTTTTGGCCCAAATGTAATTTTTTCTTATGGTTGGTTGCTCAGAGGAAATGCCTCACATGGGAGAATCTTCACAAGAGAGGTTTTCAGGGACCCTCTATTTGTGTTCTTTGTTTGCATGGTGAGGAATGCTGCTCCCATTTGTTTTTTCTATGCCATTTTCTAGAGAGATCTGACATACGTGGTGAGAGGCATGGCAACATGCCTGTATTCATGCTACCTCCTTACTTGAATTCTGGGAGAGTTTGGACAGACCTCCAGCGAAGACATCTTTTCTTCAGGTGGCTTGGGCTATTGGGCCTGCTTTTATTATCTGGAACCTTTGGTTGGAAATAAACAGTAGGGTTTTTTGTGACTCCAAATTGGGGAGTTTTCAATTGTGGCAGAAGATAGTTAGCAGGCTTCAAGAGACTATCTTTGCCAAGTGTGATATGTTTGAATACGTTGATCCTGGTGATTATGCTATTGTAAGGAATTTGAACTCGGGGGGTAGTAGAGTGGGTTGCACTGCTAACAAAAGGCCCCGTTATGTTAAGCAGAAGATTTGTAGAGATGGGAGTGGATACCTCCTCCTGTTGGGGTCTTGAAGATTAATACAGATGGATCCTCTCGTGGGAACCTAGGACATGCTGGTATTGGAGGTATAGGTAGAGGTAATGATGGTGGTGTTGTTTTTTTCTTCTCTATTTATAAAGGTCAGCACTCTAATAATTTGATGGAGACTCTTGCTATTAAGATTGCAGTTAAGAGAGGGTATTCTTTAGGTTGGAGGAGGATTATTTGTGAGTCAGACTCTTAGATTGTTGTGGATATGCTGAACAAACAGATTTTGGATGATGTTAGCTGGCAATTAGCTTTGGTGATTAGACAAATTTTGAGTTTGTGCAGTTCCTTGGACTTTGTCTCTTTTTGTCATATCCCCAAAGAGTGGAATAGAGTGGTTGACTGTTTAGTGAAGTGGACTTCAGAGAATGTAGATGGTTGGGATATTGGAGGAAGGGATGGTTTACCTTCTGATTATCTTGAGACCTTATAGAGGTTAATGCTGGAGGACAAGAATATGTAGTGTTGGTTCTTTTTAGGTTCCTGTCTTGGTGGCCTGAAGCCTTTGCTTTGTATCTCTGTTTTGATTGAATAAATCTTTACCACTTTTTTTTTTTTTTTTTTTAAATTAATAAAAAAATACAATTTTATAAAACATTTTATAACATTAAAAAACTAATTGCAATTAAAAAAATTAAAAAACAAAGACCATTTTTTATGAGACATTTTATAACATTTTAAAAAATAAATTGAAGAGGTAGAACTTTTTAAATGCAAAAATGTTTTATAACAAATCGAAAATAGAACCTGAATTCCATAGTTAAATGCTTAGATTTTTATTTAATTTTGGTTTATACTTCCTTCAGATTCCTTAGTTCAATGACGGTTGGTCATGTTTGCTTCACCTGCTGCTTCAATATTGTCCCCGCTAAAATATTGACGGCCGTTTGCCCGTTTCTATGTTTTAACCTAAAATACCTGCAACTTTTTAACTGCTCCGTTTATCCCAACTTGAAGTTCAAAGGTATAACTGCCTATCTTCCGTTAGATTTTACGTATAATTTATGTCTAACATAAAAGGTTGTTAATAAATTTAAATAAAAGCCATAATTGCTTTTTCATTTTTACAGGCTGAAATAAGTCATCTAATTTAAATTTAATCTGCATTTGTTGTGGCACTCTCTTTTTAAAATAGACTTTTTTTTTTCTTAAACATTATATATGATATCATAGAATTTTCAATCTAGTGGTGATGAATGATTTCATTTGATTTTATATGAAACAAGTCTTGTTAAATGATTTCATTTGATTTTATATGAAACAAGTCTTGTTAAATGCAATGCTATCATATAATTAAAAAAAGTATATATAATATTTTGACAAAATATTTAGATACTCTTCCTTTCAACTCTCGACCCAAAAGTTTTGAATCTAAGAGTTATGGTTAGACTATAAGTAACCTTAGGAATTCATTTTGCTAAATTAAAATTAAAGTTACTATTAAATTAAGGTTAGAGGTTATGGGTTATTTCACTTTCATAAAACTTTACTAATAGACTAATAATAATAATTATAAAAAATAAAATCTTAGATACTTTTCTTATTACATTTATTACTTCTACTTCTATTACAATATTAAAGCGGCAAGTATGACAAAAGTTGGATATAAATGGAGTGGCAATGAATGATTTCAATTGATTATGAATCAAGTCTTGTTAAATGCAATATTTCAACATAAAAAAAAAATGAAGTCAATATATAGGATTTTGACAAAATATTTAGATACTCTTCAATCTTCAACTCTCAATCCAAAAGTTTTGAATCTAAAACTCTAATACATTCAATTTAAACTTAATACTTTCAATCTAATGTCTTATGAATCAAATCTTGCTAAATGCAATATAAAAAATAAAATTGGTATACATGATTTTAAATTTTAAATTAGTACTTTTAAAAATTTTAAATTAGTACTTTTTTTTTGGGGGTACTTTCCTATCAAATAACTAAACAATATTTGATATGAGAATTGTATATGACCGCAGGTCACCGTCAAAAAATATTCCTCGCTTTTAAATGACGTGACACACATACAGGGCGGGAACATTACGGGTAAAAGCAGCGTTAACAGTTACACCGTTTCATTTTCAACGGAACGACGGTAGATGGAGCGATGGAAACTGGGGGCTATGTAAGGTTGAGTAAAGAAAAAGTCTTCTACTACAAACAACAATAATCACATTACTTGAAAGCGCACTGGCAACAAATTTGAACTTAAAATATTCGCAAAAGCAAAATGATAGTATCCACTCACCTTTAAATTCTGGAAGCTTCTTCTCCAAGAATGGAACCAATCATAGCTCTGATAATGTCCCCCTTAGCTACCGTTCGTCTGGTTGGCAGTCACATAGACAAGCTTAAGCCTCACGCTTTATCGTCCCGCCACAGCCCTCCCGCCACCGCTATTCTTTTAAAGTCCAAGGCGCGCCGTAGATTCGCCCCAAAACCGCGCATGCTTTAATCCACTCTGGTTCGGAGGCCTCGCTATTGGAGCAGGACATAAATACCGCCCCAAGTACAACATCCAAGGACTCGATCCTGAGACGTCGAGGAAGAGGTTAAAAAAGGCGATTTTTGTGAAAATGAGAGAAATTCTGCATATCCAGGGCGGGCAGTGTGGTAACCAAATTGGAGCAAAGTTCTGGGAAGTGATATGCGATGAGCACGGTATCGATCCGACGGGGTCGTACAAAGGTGACTCCGATCTGCAGCTGGAGAGAATCAATGTGTATTACAATGAGGCGAGTGGAGGCCGATATGTGCCCAGAGCTGTGCTCATGGATCTCGAACCCGGAACCATGGACAGCGTTCGATCTGGCCCTTATGGTCAGATTTTCAGGCCCGATAACTTCGTCTTTGGCCAGACTGGAGCCGGAAATAACTGGGCCAAGGGCCACTACACTGAAGGCGCAGAGCTCATCGACTCTGTTCTGGATGTCGTCCGCAAGGAGGCCGAGAATTGCGATTGTCTTCAAGGTGAATTATCCTTCTCTGTAAAAGAATTCTTTTTTTTTTTAGAGCGGCTTTCCGTCGCATTGTCTTCAAGCAATTCCTCTTCCCTTTTTTTTTTGTTTAGTGTTTTGGGGTTTTTTTGGTTTAGGCCTCTGTTTTTTTACTTTTAGGCCTCTGTTTGTCTTCAGAGAAAATGAGCCACGCTAAACCTACCAAAAAGCAGATAGATCACCCTAGCATTACTATGGAGGTTGTACGTATGAGTTTAATGTTGGAGAAATTGGTCATGTTTGGACTGTAAAATAATCATTTACAAAATGGGTTAGTAGTTTAGTGGCAGATCAGTAAAATAATAAGAGAATTTAAGTTCAAACTTTAGAGAAATGAGTCATATTAAAAGAACCAGTTACAAAATGGGTTAGTAGTTTAATTTTTAATGTTTATTTAGTTTTATTTGTTTGCTCTTCTGATTTTCCATACAATGCGGTTTATTTATAAGAAATTTTTCTTTTCGTTGTTTTATCGGGATGCGTTCACCTTTAAAATCAGGCGTTTCTGAAATGGGCCTTAAGAGATACGGGGTTTGGGGAAACTTTCCCTACAGTCCAACCACCATCCACCGTTATGTATTTGAGCATGTTTATGGGAAGTTCTTAGGGGAGAGGGACCATTAGGTGATAGGGTACCAATACATGTTAAAGTACATAGACACTTTTAGTGGTGTCTTAAAAATGTCATGTCAATGCTTATCCCCAAAAAAGTACCTCTAAAATTTTAAAAAAAAATCAATGATGTGATGCTACGTTAATGCACAAGTAAACATGACTTAGTGCACACCTATGAATCTTATGACAATTTGGGACCATTTTGGACACCTTCACAAAAATGCATGTTGATGTGGCATCATATTTGACCGTATGGACTTGAAATTTTGTTTTTGAGTAGGGGACTTGACAAGTAAGCTCCACATATGATTTTGAGAAGCGTGAAGTTAGGGTGCACACGTTTTGGCTCCTCTCCCCTACCTTTAAGACGTTTAGAGGATTGCCAAGAATCCTTGACTAAGTGTTTTTTGTGCAAGATTACAAGAAGAATAAATTGTAATGTTCACAAGGTTAAATGTAGTCTAAAAGAGTTCGTTTGATTAAATCAATTTCTGTAATTCAATCTTTTTTCTATGCATTGTGATGATGAGTGCCCCAACTTTTCAACAGACCCCTTGCTGAATAATTATACTAGGAGCCATCTGTCAAGATATAAACATACTCATCCCTTCTATTCTTGAAGGCATCACACTCTAAAATGAAATGATATAATAAGTTTTAATTCTCTTTAGCTCTTTATCCCAAATATGCTTGTGAAACTTATCCATAACAAAAGCCTTTATCTCTTTATTGTTTGTGGGACACGTATTCAAGTAAATCCATAACAAAAGCTTTTATCTCTTTACTGTTCGTGGGTCACACATTCAAGCAAGTATTCCATTTACTAGGGGGAGAGCACTAGCTACAGCCTATGTTCCAATAACCATTCACCTTGCACACCCAACAACCCAATTGCTAACTTCAAAGAAACCAAAAAAACAAAAAAAAACTAAAAGCCCATTTATGAATTTCACATGTACCAATAGCCACTCATTTTTTAGCATTATGGGACCATAATTGGCCCATTTGTGCACCTTTATGGGTACCCATAGTGCATGACTATTGGGACATTTGTGCATAAATGTGTACTTTTTGACCTTTGCACGCATAATGGATCCCACAATGTGCATCATTACTACCCAGAAGCCAAAACAATAGCTATACACAATTAATTCGCATGCGAAAACAACAACAAAAAATTGTGAAAATCTAATGTACTCTTTAGAATCTGTGGGTGTGTAAAGTTAGCTATAATGACTAATGGTATGTCCTATTTGTTGCATCAAAGTCTTTTTTCTTTTGCATGATATGTAATTGAAAACAACCTTAGACCTTCTACCTTCTTCCATTTGTTCATTTCTTTTTAAAATCTTATGAGATGTACCATAGCAATTCTTAGGATGGGAGCAGCCCCAGTTTCACTCAGCATGATATTATAAAGAAACATACTTTTAATTTTTAATTTGTCTATAATCAAACATTTTTGAACTTACTCAATTTACTTCCCTTGTGAATTTGAAGTAGGTACAGCTGACCCACAATTCACACTCTAAATCAGTCAGAATTTTTTTCATAAATCCCATTCTAAATCTTTTTCAAATTTCAAAAATAAAAGTTTGTTATTGTAAAAAATAAAATGATAAAAATGTAAAAATAACATAATTTTGAAGACCTTAGTTTGTACGTTGTCTCTCAACTCCGCCAACATCCAGCCACCACTACTGTCACTCTGCAATACCCCTCTATCCCCAAATCTAAGTACCCTTGATCCCCGTGTCCCCAAAGCCCATTCGCCAGTCTTGGGAATCTGTGTAACATAAAAGATTTAAAGATCTTCTTTCTCCCTTATAATGATTCTTTGAGATTTCATTCAACGTCGTTTAAGAGTGGTTCATGAATCTCTTTCGTAATTTGTAAACGGGTTTTAAGTTTTTATGTTCAAAATGCTTCTTTTTTTTTTTCCGTTTTCTGTACAATGTAGTTTCTGAGCAGGGTCACAAGCTTTTTTAAATAAGTTTGGATGATTTTTTTTTTTCTCTTAATTTCTTTTATTACGATACTATTAGTTTTTTTGTTTTTATTTTTTAAGGGGATTTTTCTTAAAATGTAAATAAGTAGAATAATGTAATGAATCTCAACAAAATGAGTAAGAGCATATTTAAACCAGAAATTATTTTCAACTAGACAGCCACATGCAAGGTATTTTATTAGTCAAAATCATCCATGTGTTGAAGTTGATGCAAATTTTACTTTAAAAATTTGACCACCGTTTTTATCAATTGTATTCATAATCCTTTTAACTTAAAATAAATTTAAATTTTTTTATTATTTTTATTTTTCCATAGGAGCTTTAATTTTTTTTCGTTCTCTTTAACAGTAGGTTTTGGTTTTGTTTTTTTTTCTTTTAATGATCATTATCTGGTCTTTGCTTACAATTTAGTCCATGCGTAGGTTAAGTGATTCTCATTCATATTTTTGTGGCGGGTTTAGCCTGTCGTCTTTAACATTTCAACGGAAATTATTGTTTGCCTGGAGTATAGATTGATTTAACGATTATTCAAGCACTAATTTTTCTCCATGTGGCCAGGACCGAGTGTTTTGAGGATAACATGATTATCTACCTATTCCATTTCAAACATCTTCCCGTGCTGCGATTCTTCTCCTTATTGGTTCTCTCCATCCACTCTCGATGGTCTTGTCAGTCCTCATCCAGTCCCGTGTGGTCAATGTTTGGGGTTTTCACATTCCTTTCAATCAATCCATCAATCTATCACTAGCCCAAGATTTTTTTTTCCATGCACCACCGCATCTCCGTCTTTCAGCTCTTGTCAATAAATCTTGTTCGAGGAAACGCATGGAATATCCGCTTGTGAATTGGTACCACCATATTTCTCATCACAGTACTTTTAACCTGCATAATTTCTCTGAAATCTCCGCATTAAATTTCAAGTCCTCAATATCTGCCTTCATCCATTTCAGCATGATTTCTATCTTCTCCTCGCCCATGTGGTATTCTCCTTTCCGCTTCCTCTGCTCCCTATAGCCTCAATCAGTGTCTGTATCCTTAGAAGGGGGCTTCGGAACCAACAGCACCAGAAAAGTGTCCCTCAGCTCTTCATTTCCAATGAGCTGCCTCAAATTCTCCTTATATCATATGATTCTTAACATTATCATGAATATAAGCTTGGAAATATGTTTCTTTTATGTTATGATTTTCTGGTGCTCAATTTCACTTATGCGTTCAAGCTTTATTCTTGTCGTGTAAAGCTTTGTCTCATTAGTCAATGCAGCTGCTACGGGAGTTACGTTTTCTCTGTTTTTTTTGACCTTTTTCCCTTTCAAAATTTTACTCCGAGAATTCGCATTGATTGGTTTCAAGTTGCTATTGGATGAAATAGGACACATATAATCTTCTCAAATGCTGGTCTACGAAACTGGTGTCTATGGTTTTTTCTCTCGTCTGCTCATTTTACACGAGCAAATGCAGTTGTGTCATAACTTCTGTTTTTAGTATTTTACTGTAATTTGTTCATATGGGAGATGCAGCTGCTATGGGAGTTGTATTCTCTGTTTTGATCTTCTTTCCTCTATTAAATTTTACTCTGAGAATTTGCATTGACTGGTTTCAAGTACCTATTGAATGAATAAATTAGGTTTGATTTGATTTATTCACACTAAAGCTCCATCCTCGGTACATGCTATATGAAGATGAAGATATGCATGTTTAGAGTCGACGCAAATTTCTATTTTGTTTGCCTTCACCCTGCGTATGGGATTTAAGGTCTCTTCCCTTATCTGCTATTGCAATAATAAAACACATTTCGATTCTAAGCAACGTGCTTGTCTATCTCTCTTAAAAAAATAAAAGAATAATTGGACAATCTCAACTACAAAGGTATCATAGGGTGGAGTAATTACACAGCATGAATATGCTTCACATATATGGTTGAAGTTCTTTTCGACAATTTCAAAGAACTTGCACTGATCAATGTGTAATTTTGAAGGTTGGGTAACCTGCTTCTGCCAGGGCTGCCTCTTTCTAGATAAGCGAGAAATGGTAGGATGAATGTATCTTTATTACATGCTAGTCTATTAGCTCTTATTATTTTATTTTAATTTTGATTATTTGATGTCATGTCCCATACCTTTTAAATCGCTGAATCCTCTTGCTTTGATTTCTGTGTAAATGATGAACCTGCGAATGGTGGCTTTAAATTGGAGGGGGGTTTCTCAGTGCGTGAAAAATTATACTTGGGCTAAGTGTGGCATAAGTTTTGCCATGCTCTAGCTTTCTTTGCTTTCTTTCAGCAATAATGGCAATTGGGTGGCATTTTAATTTGATCGTTTTGGTACTATTTGGTGTTTGTCTATGGTGTATTTAAAATTTCGATCCCTAGTTTGAAATGTATCGAGGTGGTCACACACACTTGTTATATTGCGTTTGTGGTATCCGATGACTATTTGATTATCTTCTTGTATGATATACAGGATTTCAAGTTTGCCATTCATTGGGAGGAGGCACAGGATCAGGAATGGGCACTCTCTTGATCTCCAAAATTAGGGAGGAGTACCCAGATAGAATGATGCTAACTTTCTCTGTTTTTCCATCGCCTAAGGTATCAGACACAGTGGTGGAGCCTTACAATGCGACTCTTTCTGTTCATCAATTAGTAGAGAATGCAGACGAATGCATGGTCCTGGACAATGAAGCGCTTTATGATATTTGCTTCAGAACATTGAAGCTAACAACACCTACTTGTAAGTTCCTAATCATTTCTTCTAGTTATAATTTTTAGGGCCAGTAGACAGAAAATGCCATTTTTGCAATCAAGCAGAGGGCTTCTCCCATAATTCTTAACAATTGGTGTGATTGCCACCGCTAGGAGTGCATAGGTGTGCTGCAATTCTTTTTGAGCGTATTGGTTGTAATGTGTATCTGAAAAACCTATTGCTTGGGCGCTAAGAGGATCTGCAGACTCATTACTGTCGTTTTAGATATGGCTGCTTTGGATAGAAAGATACGCATGTACTGTTTGGTCTGTAATGGTATTATGTAGCATAAACCATAAATGTCAGAAAGGCTGGGGTTAGCATTTTCCATTTTTCTTCTTTATTAGACTTAGCAGCACAGGTTTTGTTTTTAAAAAATCTCTCCCTTGTGGACGGCTATTCATTCTGATATGCATTTCAATTGTCTGCAGTTGGAGATCTTAACCATTTGATATCTGCAACAATGAGCGGATGCACTTGCTGCCTTAGATTCCCAGGACAATTAAACTCTGATTTACGCAAACTTGCAGTCAACTTGATTCCTTTCCCTCGTTTACACTTTTTTATGGTGGGATTTGCTCCTTTGACATCTAGGGGATCTCAAGTTTACCGCTCTCTTACTGTGCCTGAACTTACCCAGCAAATGTGGGACGCCAAAAACATGATGTGTGCAGCTGACCCAAGACATGGGCGTTACCTCACAGCCTCTGCCATGTTTCGTGGACGCATGAGCACCAAAGAGGTAGACGAGCAAATGTTGAATGTTCAGAACAAGAACTCTTCTTATTTTGTGGAGTGGATACCAAACAATGTGAAATCCAGTGTCTGTGATATTCCTCCAAAGGGACTTAAGATGGCTTCTACTTTTATTGGAAATTCTACTTCAATTCAGGAAATGTTCAGGCGTGTTAGTGAACAATTCACTGCTATGTTTAGGAGAAAGGCCTTCTTGCATTGGTATACAGGGGAGGGCATGGATGAGATGGAGTTCACAGAGGCAGAGAGTAATATGAACGATTTGGTCTCAGAGTACCAGCAGTATCAAGATGCAACAGCTGATGATGAGGCTGAGTATGAAGAGGAAGAAGATGCAATGTAGGTCTTGCTTTGGTTTTGGCTTGGGTTTTTGTTGCATCCATCCTTTAATTATTATGCAAGGGTTGTCCAGAAGTCATGTTCACGACAGAAACTCACTTTTTTTTTGGTTGAGGGCCCGAAAGAGCTGTGCGATTGTGGTGGTTTTGATTTCTTTCCTGACCTGATTGCGTGTGCTATCTATTGTAATGTATTTGTATGACCTTACACTTCAAAAGCTTGATATAGATTTAAATAGTGCCTGATTTGTTGCTTATTGTGTTACCATCTTCTTTACATGTCTTTATGGTGATATTACAATCTACCACTTGTCATTCTTCATGGGGTCTAGATTTTAGTAGAGAGCAATGCAGTTTGCATATTTATTATATATGAATAATAGCTAATTTATCAAATCTGGTTCTGATTAAGTATAATGCATAGAAGCAATAAATGGCCAAAAAACAGAATGTGAATTAGTGCGTTTTTGCGTTTTTTTCAAATCAAATTGTTGATTTGGCGATTTCCCATGATCTTTGAGTGTGTAAACGAGTTAAAATTGCAGAAAAATTGTGATAAAAAATCTACCACTTGTCATTCTTCATGGGGTCTAGATTAGGAGAGAGCAATGCATTTTGCATATTTATTATATATGAATAATGGCTAATTTTTCCAAACTTGCTTCTGATTTAGTATAATGCATAGAAGTGAAAAAAAAAAAGGAGAGCAAATCAGTGCGTTTTTGCATTTTTCTCAAAAAAAATTGTTGAGTGAGTGATTTCCCACAACTTTTGGGCGTGTAAACGAGTTAAAATTGTAGAAAAATCCGCTGACTCGCCTGATTTACTGGTGTAATTTTTATCCTTTTCGGAAGCATTTTAAAACGTTTCTGCATGGCATATTTATCATTGCAAATGTAGCCTGCAGGGAGAAAAGCGACCTTAAGGTACACCTTGTTTAAGAGGGATGTGCAATATATTCTATTATTGACATGAAATCTAAAATATGGGATTTTTAATATTGAAGATGGAGCGTGCGTGAGTGCAGGTTTGAGCTAGGGCATCCGAGCCCTAGCCCATTGGGGGGGGGGGTTGTTTTATGCTTTCGTGGGGTGTGGTGGCTTTTGCAGAGGAGATCGGTGGTTGGTGGCGGGGAGGTTTGTGGTGTGGCATTGGGTTGAGAGCTGGAGCGGGGTGTGTAGGGTGTCAGGAGTTTGGTGGCAGCGGTGGGAGGAGCTCGTGGGGTGTGGAGGGCTGTGGCCGTTATCTCCCCGTAACAGAGTTGGGGAGGAGTGTTCGGTAGGTAGGGTTTTGGGGTGTGGGTTTTTATTTTATTTGTGTCTAATCCTTCTCCTTAGTAATGTCGACTGTTGGGGGAGAGGCCTTGGGGGACTCACCCGGTATGGATTTTCGAGGTGCGTTGGGTGCGAAATCCCCATCCCAAGGTATCAAGACCTTCTCTAATGATCTCTTTGTTTCAGATTCATGGTTCACTAGGGCAGGTTTGTCCAATGGCTCTCGGATTTCGAAGATTAATGGTTGTTTTGAGAGATGCAAAGAGCGGTCGAAATTGGTAATTCTGCCTGAGATGATTGTTGAAGATGTTGAATATTTCTCAAAGCACTTGCTATATTGCAAATTTTTGGGGATGAGGGTTTCTCTACAGTTTTTGGAGAATTGGGCTCAGAGGACTTGGGCCTCGGAAGGGGAAATGGATGTTATGTTGTTGGCAAACAATTACTTCATGGTCATTTTGAATTGCATGGATGATCACAATCGGGTCTTTGAGGGAGGCCCATATTTTTATAACCAGGTGGGCCTGTTCATCAAACCTTGGCATGCGAGATTTAACCCTTCGGAGGAGCTCCTAAATCGGGTCCCAGTGTGGGTTCGATTACCTCGTTTTTCGGTGGAATGTTGTCAAGAGGATGTGTTGCGAATGCTAACTACATTGCTTGGGAAGCCTGTTGGATCTTGAACGCAAACCTTGGGGAGAAAGGTAATGACTTTTGCTCGTTTTTGTGTTGAAATTGATCTTAGTAAGCTTTTGTTAGATGCTATAGATGTGTGTGGGCTCTTACTCTTGGGTCCAACAACTTGATTATGAGACTTTACCTTTCTGGTGTCGTCTATGTCATGAGTATTGTCATTTGCAGCGCAAGTGCCCTAGGTCTAAATCGGTTGAGCTTTAGCCTCAACAGTCGTCTCGTAACCTTGATGGGGTTGATAAAGGAAAAGCTTCCACGTCTGGTGTGGCTGTCGGTGTTGATGGTTTTGTCCCGGTTAAGACAAAGAATAGGAACCGAGGTCAAAAGAGGTCTTTGCAGGAGAGTTAGGAGGAGGACACCTTTAACAGATTTGAAGCCTTGGATGATCTTAGCCAGCAGGAGGTGAATCCAGGGATGATTCCTTTGGATCATAGTGCAACAGAGTTGATGGCTAATAGTGAGAACTTGGATGCTACCTAGGGTTTGCAGGAGGTTGGGAGTCATCAAATGGAGATGGATCAATAGGTAGTGGCTCAGATGGGACCCATCTCTAGTGTTGAAGTGAAGATGGTTGGTGGAGATGTTTCTCTTGCAGCACAAAAATTGGACTTTGCTGGGGTTAAAAGTAATAAGATCTCTTTACATCTGGGTCTTCTTCAGAAAGACATTAAAAAAAGATCAACAAAGAGATTTCGAAGGTTGGCAGAAAGAAGGACTTGGATAAGATCAAATTGATGGGGGAGAATTTGGTTGAGTCAGGGTCAGTAAAGACTCTGGATTCTCATTTTTCTAATCCCCCAAAATGATTGTGCTATCATGGAATGTGAGGGGCTTGAACAGTGGCCCTACACAAAAAGTTGTTCGGGAATTGAAAAGGAGTCATTCTCCCGATGTCCTTTTCTTGCAGGAAACTAAATTATCCGTGGAAAGTATGTTGGGTCTGGTGTCAAAGCTATGGGGGAGAGGCGAATGTCAGTGTATTGGGGCATTTGGCTCCTATGGAGGTGTGGCTTGTCTTTGGACTTTGGAACCCCTTGAGGATTCGTCCTATATGGTTGGTTTCTTCCAGATCATCTTTATCCGGGGTTGCCTCTAGTCTTGAGACTTGGGAATATATCTTTTTTACTAACATTTATGCCCCCACTAATCTTCAAGGTAAGCAAAATTTGTGGTCTCATATTACTTTTATGCGTGGGTTTTTTCTTTTCATCTATGGATTATGGTGGATGATTTCAATGCCATCTTAGAGTTGAGTGATAAGAAGGGTGGTGTTATGCTGTTGGAGCCTTCTTCCTTCCTTCTTCGGGATAGTATATCAACCTTTAATCTTGTTGACATCAAGCCCGGTAATGGTTTGTTCACTTTGAACAACAGGAGGATAGGGGAGTATTGGATTGCAGAGAGGCTGGATCGCTTCCTGGTTTCTAGTTTTTGGGTTGGTGGGAGATGGTCAACATGCTCTGAGATTTTTGATTGGAGAGGTTCAGACCACTGGCCCACCAAATTGGTGTCTTCTTCTGCTGGAGTCGCTCACATTCCTTCATTCAAATTCTAGCTTATGTGGTTGCGAGATTCTTCTTTGCAGGATCATGTTGCGAAGGGGTGGAAGAAAGGGAAGCCAACCTTTAACACTGCTATGTACACTTTTGCCAAGTAGTTGCAATTTGTTAAGTTTCATCTTAAACGGTGGAATCGTCAGTGTTTTGGTAATATTTTTCATGCTAAGACAATTGCTCAATTAGAGTTGAATGGCATTACCAGAGAGATAAGAGAGCATGGATTGTCAGAAGCCTTTCTTAGGGAGGAAGTTAGGGCAATCAAGGATTTAGAGGAGTGGGAGCTTAGGGAGGAAATCTATTGGAAACAGAGAGCTCATATTGATTGGCTTAAAGCGGGGGATAAAAATACTGCGTTCTTTTTCAATTCAGTGAAAGCAAGAAGACATGACAATTCCATCCCTTTTCTAGTTAATGATAGAGGTGAGCAGTGTTTTTCCTTGCAGGTGATTTCTAGGGAGTCTATGCAGTATTTCCAATCCCTTTTTAGTGAGGATTCTCGGGGGAATTGGAAGAGGAAAATCAGGTTCTTGCTTGTATTCCTTCTCTAGTTACTAGGGAGATGAATAAGCAACTTATGGGACCTATTTTGTTGGAGGAACTTGAGAGGATTGTTTTCCACATGAAGAAAGGGAAGACTCCTGGACCAGATGGGTTTCAGATTGAGTTCTATCAAGAATTTTGAGATATTATCAAATTGTACTTATTGGAGGTGGTCCAAGAATCCCAAAGGAATAAGCAGATGCTTTGGGCTTTGAATGCGACTTTCATTGCACTCATCCCCAAGTGTGATGGGGCTGACCGGTTAGGCCAGTTCCGCCCTATTTCTCTCTGTAATGTGATTTATAAGATTATTTCTAAGCTGATAGCGAAAAGGTTGAAGAATTGGCTTGGGGGTGTCATTTTTGAAGAGTAGAGTGGGTTTGTGGAGGGTTGTCAAATCTTGGATGGAGTGGTCATTGCTACTGAGACCATTCATTCTATGACAACTTTCAATGAAAAAGCCATGTTTATCAAGTTGGACATGGCAAAGGCTTATGATAGAGTCCGTTGGTCCTTTCTCTAGAAGATTCTTAGGGCCTTTGGTTTTTCTGATGAATGGATCCAATGGGTTAAGAGTTGTGTTTCGTCTACCTCATTCTCTATGCTAATTAATGGAGATCATACTGAGTTGTTTGGTGTGTCCAGGGGTCTTCGTTAGGGGGACCCTCTTTCCCATACTTATTCATTCTTCTGGCTGAGGGTCTGGGGAGATTGATTAAGTATAATGTGGGACTGGGTATTATTCATGGTTGGAGTTTGGGTAATGACATACCTCCTCAGTCCCATTTGCTGTTTGTGGATGATACGACCCTGATGGGACTAGCTAGGATCAGAGAAGCTATAAATCTACGTAAAGTCTTGGATGTCTATCTTGCTGCTTCTGGCTAGTTGATCAATGAGGATAAATCTCAATAAAGTCTTGGATGTCAACTCCTTGTCCCTTCTATCCAACCACTCCCCTTTAATGCTCTTTTCCTAGGTGAATGTGAGATCTCACATTCCTCTAAGCATCTCATCTTCCAAGGAATTTTTAATTCCTCCTTATTCCTCCAATCCCCATGAGCACCCCTTTTGAAGAATTTTTAATTATTCATTTTCCATTTTTCAAGGAATATCTTATCCCCTGTTCTTCTCATGGCACATTGGGAAGTCTTCCCAATGAACCTTGAGGAGTGTAGAGACAAGAAATGCATTTAAGGCATATCTCTTGGTCTCCACACCTCCTCTTGGGCCTTGTGTGGGCTCACAAGGAATCCTGACCCTCCATCTTGGGTCAATCCTAGCCCTCCATTCCTCCTCTCTCCCTATAAATTGAGGACTCCATCCCCTCATATCCGATCTCCAATTTTAGAAAATTCATGCTGCTAATTTGTGCTTAGGAAACCATCTTTGCATCCTTACCATGCCAAAGCTACTTCTCATCCATACTTAGCCATATGATCCTCCAATCCTTAATCCATCACATCCTTTTGTGCACAATGTTGGAGAACCAACCACATCAAGCAATCTAGGGGCAAATCAACATCACATTGGAGGCATTTGGGCGCACTTCGACTTCATCCAAGCTCCATCCGAGGGAGAAGGTAAAGGTTGTCAAGGTATAAGCATTGTCTTCATGTTTTCATGTGGTTTGATTCATATTTCATATTTTACTATGTTTTAGTGCTTTGTTTGCATCCTAACCATCTGGATTCACCTTGTTGCATTTTTACCATCTTCATTTTGGCACGCCCGGTGGGACCCACGTCCCTAAAACTAACATTTTTTTTGAGTTTTTTTGAGTTTGCAAGTCGCAGGTATCGGAACAGCGCGAGAGATTCGTGTTCAATGCGACAGACAGACCACTTCGGCGCGTGCGCATGCGCATCAATGTGAGCGCAGGTGCACCAGTGCGAGCAAAAACTTAAAATTCAAAAAAAAAAATTCTCGCTGTCATTTTTGAAATTTACTAATTCTGTTTATCTTTGCAGCGCATGCGCAAGCGTTTTAGCCCAAGGAAACTGCACCAACACGACCGTTTTCAAAATCTCGCCCTCTGCAATATTTTGATTTTAAATTTGAATTTTGAAATTTAACCACTAACCTTTTTCCCTGGTTTTAGTCTTTCAACGCGAGTGAATACGTTTCAGCGCGTGCGCAGGCGCTTCAACGCGATCGATCCAGAACAGCGTGATTGACAGGTATAAAATCGTGATTTCTGTTTGTGTTAATTGCTTTTTATTTGTTTAGGTTTCTGCTAACTGCGGCGTGTACGTAGGCGTTTTGGCGCCTGCGCAGGCGCTTCAACACAACTGACTGCATTTCAGCGCGTGCGCTATTTCTGCAGGCCAGTAACTATTGATTTTTTTTAATTTTTTTTTGTGTTGCAGCTTCTTCGATTGTCCAAGACTTGAGAAACACAAAAAACTACTAATCCAAATTGTTTTGCAGGTTGTCTAGGAGTTCCAACCAAATATTGTGTTTTTTCTTAACTAGGCACCTAGATCTAATTAGAGGATAAATGAACCATTGTATTTTGTGTTTTGTGAAAAGCATAAAGGTAGGAGAGTATGCTCTCGTCTAGCTAGACAATCAGAAATCTAGACCCTCCAAGTTTTTCATGTTTGTTGCATGCTTACCTTTAGCGGGCCTGCCCTCCCAACTTGCTCTTTGAGAAGGTAAGAGGGGAACGATCCAAGTGAGTACACCTGGACCTGGGTTCCCAACTCACTATAATAAATAGGCCATTGATGATAAAAGGTTCAATAGGTTGGGGCTATATGAGAGTTCACTCTCACATTGGGTGCTTAGTAGGATCCTAGAGATCTCAATTACGCTTGCGTGACTACCAAGTTTTTGGTGCTTCATTGGGCTATAGGCCTCAATTGCGCTTGCGCAACTGCGAAGGGTAGCTCCTAACAAGAAGACATATTAAACACCTTGTGCATAGTGGCCAAAAACCTTCTAGTCATTGGTGCAGGAGGTTGGACCTCCGAAGCCGCCCATATTTTTATGGCCCTTAGTAGAGACACAAAGTTCGCCATGAGGAGTTTTCATGGGAATTGATGCTTGGCTGCCCCAGAGAAGTGAGTGTCGTGGAGGGGATCCAGTGGGGTCAAGCATCTAAGTGTTTGCTCTGGGTAAGCGTAGCTGGGAAACCGATTGGGATCTAATGACTATTGTCCTTGCCAGCCTTAAGAATGTTGTACATGAGCATGAGTGTCTTTGAGCTAAAATTCATTTGATCATTGTGTTTGCTTTGCTTGATACTTGCTTGCCAAGAGTAGACTAAAAAACACATCATTATACTCAAACACTTTGCCAAAACATTTGTCTAAAAGCAAACAATCATCCAAGTCACATCCTAGTCATTATCCACACACAGTCCTAATTGCGTCAAAACTCCGTCCGTTTCATGTTTCATAAACCTAAGTTGTATAAGCATCCTAAGAAGTCAATCCACTGACCTATCAAGAAGAAGAAGCTCACACAAGCACAACTCATTAGACGTCAGAAATTTTGGTATACAAACCGCAAACTCTTGCTTAAACATAGGACATTCTTGCATCATTACCACGATTACGTCCATGGTCATAGCAATGAGTTTGACGCTAGTGATGAATTATGAGTTTGTGCCCTCCATCAAGGTTTAGGTTTGTCTTTTAACACCAACTATCGTCAAAATCAGGGTGGTCGTGTCCCTTCGTACAACTTGCCATCTGAACTAATCATCTATTGAGTCATGTTCATACCAAGGATAGCCTAGTCACCAAATTTCTTCTAATCATCACTTTCATCCCTCTTCAATCAATCATCCCAATCTTTTCCTAAGGGCTTAGCACATCAATCAATCACAAAATCAATCACCTTCAATTATCAAATCAATTCTGAAAACCCCAAATCAAATCATCCTTTAATCCAATTTAAACTCACATTAAGGTTGCATGCCTTGCGAAGTTTCATTTAGACCTCATCCTTAATCACTTGGCTTTTGTGCTTGAAGAAGAATCCTCCCCAAGTACCTTTGCCTTATCCTTTGAGTCAATCAAGACTCTTAACTTACGTCTTTGCTTTGCTTAGGGTCATTAGTCAACCCTTAGTGGAAGAAAGGATTTTAATCATCATTCCAAGGTCTAAATTCTACCCAACTTGGTCATTACCTTGCTTGTGGTTTCATCTCCCACCTGAGATCCTCATCCAAGGACTAAGGTGCCAATCCTAATCAAATCCGGGTCCTAATCCAAGGACCCTATCAATCAGCAAAAATCCATTTTCATCAAATTCAAATCCTAAAATCCAAGAGCCTTGCTAAGTCCTCTCATCAAAAATTTCCTCCTCCAATCTTTTCTAAGGTTATTCTTGTATGGTCACAACTCGATCTCAAAAGAAAAGATGGTCGAACAACAATATGGTATGCTAGAAATTAGTGTCCTATATGAAGATCCTACACAAAGTGTGCAACCTAGCACTCAAAATCAAACACAAAATCCTAATATGGTTGACCAAGATGAACTCTCTCCGAAAGTGCAAACTTCCTAGCAGACTCTTATAATCAAGAGATGTTGGAGAAATTTATCCAACACAATCCTACTGTGCTTCGAAAGACCCTCCTTGAAAATGGAGCTCAACTCCCACCTGATTTTGATAAATCCACTCTTGGTCAACAACCATAAGGAGACCTCGCTCCCATGCAGAATGCCGCACTTGTTATTCAAACTCAATCAATTGCGGCCCCGCCAAGCATTCAAACTCAATCAATAACACCCGCGACACCTCCCCCCGTGGTCTCCATTCCACATTCTTCCGCCTTACCATCTATACCACTATCAAATCCGATCTCATCTATTCTCCAACATGCCTCTATACCATCTTCTTCTACTCAACCATCTATTTCTATTCCACAAACCTCCATTCCCGTCAACAATGTCGCTAGGCTCATTCAAGCCACACTTAATCCTGTCACAATAGTTTGCAGGTCACAACCAACTCTCACTCAAGTCCCTGCGACGTCAGTCATCACATCTCACATCCCCGCTTCCTCATCATATCAATACATTAGTGGTGGTGCACCTTCCATGACTCATCCGATTCTAGGGGCGAACACAATCCATCATTTCCAAAATCCACAACAAAACCTCATCAAAGAAATTCAGGACATGAAAAACATCATCAAGGACATGAAAGAAGGGTCTAACAAAAGAAAACCTTACTCGTTTCAGGAATTTTGTCCTTGTCCTTATGACCTGTCTATATCAGTTGCACCCTACCCCCCAGGGTTTGAGATCCCTAAATTCACCAAGTATGAGGGCAAAGGGGACCCCCGCGACCATGTCCGGGAATTTCACATCCTATGCCAAGAGGTCTCCTATAGTATAGTGACCTATACCTTCGAAGGCTCTTCCCTAAGAGTCTCATGGGAGATGCCCTTGCATGGTTCTCGTCCTTACCACGAGGTTCCATTATCTCCTTCCCAGACTTGGCAGAGAAGTTTGTGGCTCACTATGCCTACAACATGGCTAATGATGTTTCCATGATGGACCCGTGTAACACAAAGCAAAGGCCCAGAGAGACTTTCGCTAACTTCTTGCAAAGATGGCGACACCTCATCAAGAAATTCCAATGGGACATGCTAGAACAACACCAAATTGAATTATTTCAAAAGAACCTGGTGCCCGAACTTTCAAGACCTCTGACATTTCAATGTATTAAATCTTTCCAAAACTTGACTGATAAGGGCCTAGCCCTCGAACGTGTCTTGTTAGAGGAAGGAACCTTGAAACACTACCAAAATCAACTCAAAATTCTTCCTCTTATCATAATTTTAAACCAAAATTCTTGTCCAAGAACAAGAACGTAGTCAATGATGGTGTAACTGATGCAAAACGGGTCCAGACCGTGGCCGCTCCTCCAAGACCCACCACCACCAATCATCAATTCAACAATCAAAATAATCAAAATCAATCCCAAAATCCTCACAACGATGTCTCAATCTAGGGGCGAGCACCCCGATCCAATAACAAGACTCCAAGAGACTTCACTCCTCTTGCTGAGCCTATTGAAGTGGTGTTCCAAAAGCTTGTTCAAGCAGGCGTAGTGGTTTTCTCGATCACTTGCCCGTTTGATCCCAATCAACGCAAACCTAAGTGATATAATGAGAATGAATATTGTGAGTATCACGGTATCAAGGGACATGATACACGAAAATGCATGAAGCTTAAAATCTACATACAAGATCTCATTGATAGGGGTGAAATTGAAGTAGCAAATGCAAAACCTGGTAACAACAATGACAAACTCAAAATGTACCAGGAATCCTTCCCGAAACATGATAAGGGAAAAGGATCATCATCTAACATGGTGAACTATGACTACACTAATCACATAACCGGATTTAACTCTTTAGTAGGTCACATTAAGCCTGCAGACAATCATGTCAATGTCGTAACTATCCAAGGAGTTAACCCTCCCCCTTCCCAAAGCAAACCTAACCCTGCTAGGATAGTCATTCAAGGTGCTACACCTTCCACCCCTACTCTCAGAATGACTGCAATGTAACCACTCGCAAAGGTAAAGTCACCGTCCAAGGAGCTCCCCCCCACCAAACCCTCCACCCATGTCTTCCACCCGCCGATATGACCTCCTCGACCTCCTTGACCTCCTTGACCAACTTGGGAAGACCCCCACACAGATCTCCATTCCAGAACTTCTCAAGACTTCCCCTGTCCATAAAGACATTTTGGAACAAGCCCTCCTTGAGTCTCGCATTCCTGATAATATCAATGCTACCCAATTCCAAGCTCTCATTGGAAACCTTGCTGCCCAACAACACCTTGCGTTCACTTCCAAAGATGCTCATGCAGATGAAGACCATAATAAACCTTTGCACATCGAAGCCCTTATTCAGAAGCACAATGTCAAACGTATCCTGATAGACGGTGGATCCAAACTCAATCTGTGTACATACAAGTAAATAAAACAATTGGGACTTTTTGAGGACCTGGTAGACACATCAGGAAGGATCACAATAAAAGCATATGATGATGAAGAAAGAGTTTCAAAGGGCATGATCACCTTACCTTTTCAAGTGGGCCCTATCACAATTGAAACCCCTTGCCAAGTACTAGATCTTGATCTCCCCTAGAACATCCTTCTCAATTGACCATGGATCCACTCCTTGCAAGTCGTACCCTCCACTTATCACCAATGCATCAAATTCCCCTTTAATGGAAGAGAGATCACTATCAAAGGTGATCCACAACCTTTCCAATATTGCAAACTCTTAGAGGGGAAACGTCCATATCATTGCCCACTAAATAGACCCTCGCCAACTCCTCCATCAGACACATCAAATGTTGCCTCCACCTCATCCCAACCAGACACACAAATCAAGATCCTGGATAATGGTTGTGGAGAATACAAATTGGAGGATGTATTATTAATAGGCAACCTCCCCCTATCTCCTAAGTCATTTTGTTAGGCCCAATATGGAAAGCTAATGTACTGAGAGGGGAGGAGTGAATCAGTACTCCAAAACTTTTCTTTTGTAATAACTTTACTGTTATACATAAACATGATAGTGCAGTAACATATAACAAAACTATAATCAACAGATAACATTCATACATGATTCACTCCATAACACATATATTTTGGTCATGCAGAAACTCTTGGTTAGAGAGAAAAACTGCGGCGGGGATGGCACCCACAACTTCACTACTGCAATAATAAAGAATGCTCGGTTAGAGCTACATTTAGCTATTTCTGATAGCTTACCTTGTTAGGAGTATTAAGATCAGTTAGATCTACCTTGCTAAGGGATTTTACAACACTATATGAGTGTAGCACCTGGTTAAAGGATTTACAATTTATAGACTTGGTTAGAGTCTTTTACCCTGTTAAAGGTTTCTCTTACAACTTCAAAATATTACAATAGAATCATTACAAATATCTGCAACTTTACATCTGAAATGCTGTAGCAGATTCTATGTGCTCAAAATAAGATTACCTTGCCTATAGCATACCTCGGTAACTCATAAAGTAACTCGGTAAACCCTTCTGTTTACTCTGTTCCTTGACTGTTCTCTGATAACCTTCTCGGTGACCTCCGTGTCTCTGTAACAGTCATAATACTCTGTGATTTCTCATGTATCACATAAGTCTTGCTTCATACACACATGCACACACATTTCTCACATTCACATCTCTCTTTTTAACCCTAAATTCATGCTGTATAAATAGACTTCTTATGTCGGTGATCCGATTCATTGCTTCGATCTTACAAACATGATTTCTCGAATAAATAACCATGCAAAATATTTCATTGGTTAGATGACCTCAAAATTATACAAAATCTGTATGTGCAATTTCCAATGTGATAACGGTTTTGTGTGCCTCGATTCTTGTAACATGTTTTCATATGTGTGTCCAGGTTCAATGAATCTGGTAACACGTTTAACTCGGTGAATATCAACTCGGTGTTTTATCTTTACCACTCGGTAGCCATGAAATAACACTCGGTAGACAGCTCGGTGTATACTGGGCTTCGTGACTGTTTTCCTTCTGTAACCGACTAGACTGTTCATACCAACTTCTCTATGTGTACCGACTGCATGATTTGGTAATACTAACCGACTAGAATATAGAATGACTTTGTATATAAAACTAATGGCAATTTGATAAGTAGTATCACATTTGGCAAACCAAAAGAGCTCAAAAAAGATCAAAAACCGGTCATACAATGCAAAGATACCACCTTCCAGCAATGGGGCCCACTTGATGAGGAGAGCCTCGACACAAATGTCTCTTCATGGCTGTATCGGGAAGACGATGAAGACCCATCAAAAATACCTAAAAAAATGTATCCAAAAGCATAAGCTATAGTCGAAAAAATGGGTTACAAAGGACACAACTTGGGACCAGAGGAGAAAGGAAGAAAAACACCCATAAATCCTATCTCCTACAAGTACAACATAGGCTTGGGGTACACCTCGGTGCCTAAGATTATTATCGCTGGTGCCCCTTCAAGTCCTTCTTTGGATATCGAAAGCTCTGACGAAGAGGAGTTCCATGAAATGCCTTATGAATACAAAAACGACATCTTCTTTGACACTCACGTCAATGCCATCACCCCCACAACCCCTCCCATTTCACACGAGCTACATCTTGTCCATCTTGAACTCATAGACTGGGGCCAACGAGACAAACCCACTTTAGATATTTGCGTCGATATTAATGCTCTCATTACTCTCCTGACTATGCGAAATTTGGAAGACTGCAACATAGTACATGATATTCAACTACATGAAAAGGGATACTTTGGTAGTCAGGTCAATGCCCTTAGCCACAAAAAATATAATAAAAGAAAAAAACATAATTCCCTAGGTGAAAACCTCCTTGAGGCACCTTTGGATGAACAAAAAGAAAAAACAAAAGGTGTATCCGAAAGTGAAAACCTGGAAAAGGCACTTGACGATGAGGGACTTGACCTCCCTACCATTGGTTATCTTCCACAAGATAGGTCAAATTTGCTAATAGAAGAAACAGACAATATCAACATGGGCACTGAAGACATTCCAAAAAACGTGCTCATTGCCAAGTCCCTCACAGAACAAGAGAAACAAGACTTCATCAGTTTCCTTACAGAGGTAAAAATCAATTTCGCATGGTCCTATGTCGATATGCCAGGTTTAGATCCTGACTTGGTGGTTCATAATCTCGCTGTTCGCCTAGATGCAAAACCTGTAAAACAGAAGTTGCGCAAAATGCATCCACATATTGCACTCCTGGTCAAGGCAGAACTCCAAAAGATGTTAGACACAGAATTCATCAAACCAATAGACTACGTTGAATGGGTATCCAACATTGTACCTATCGGCAATCCTGTTAGGGGC
This sequence comes from Cryptomeria japonica, assembly GCF_030272615.1. NCBI lineage: Eukaryota > Viridiplantae > Streptophyta > Pinopsida > Cupressales > Cupressaceae > Cryptomeria > Cryptomeria japonica. The sequence continues at coordinate 653,384,552 of NC_081415.1, forward strand.
ATCTGCATCTGCATTGATTTCCGAGATCTAAACAAGGCTTGTCCTAAAGATGATTTCCTGCTCCCCAACATATATATGATTGTGGACCTTACAACAGGACATGAGATGCTATCACTTATGGATGGATTTTCTGGATATAATCAAATCAAGATTGCAGACAAAGATCAACATAAAACTGTGTTCATAACACCATGGGGGACTTTCTGTTACCGGGTCATGCCTTTTGGCCTCAAAAATGCTGGAGCCACATATCAACATGCCATGACAACAATTTTTCATGACCTCTTGCATAAATTAATGGAGGACTATGTGGATGATCTGTTAGGCAAATCAAAGACAAGACAAGAACATATCCCTATCTTAAAGCAAATCTTTGAAAGATTGGAAAAATACAAATTGTGCCTGAATCCTAAGAAGTGTGTTTTTGGTGTGACATCGAGAAAACTACTAGGTTTCATTGTTTCTCGCAGAGGCATCGAGGTCGATCCTGCAAAGGTGAAAGCCATCATGGAAATGCCTCCACCGAAAACTCTCAGACAGCTGCGCAGCCTCTAGGGGAAACTCCAATCTGTTAGACATTTTATTTCACAACTGGCAGATAAGTGCCATCCATTTGCGTACCTATTGCGCAAAGACACAAAATTCAAATGGGATTGCTTGTGTCAAAAGGCCTTTGAAAAACTAAAAGAATATCTGGCGTCACCTCCAATGCTTATGCTGTTGGCATTTTACACTCTTATGAGAATAGTTGATGTTGTCATTGATGGCAACCAACTAGCAATCATCTGGAAACCAACCGGCAGTTACCGACACCGACATTAGACTTCTACATACCCCGACAGGCATTTCACCAACATCAACAATAATCCATACCGACACTCAGGCCGACATGGAATAAACTTTTATATATTGTTTTGAATTGTAATTATCTTTTGTAAAAGCCGACATGGTATATTATAAAAGACTCATATATGTATGAGATCTTTTAGATCATTTTTAAGAGAGTTAGATGGAAGAAAGTTGTAATGAGTAATAAGGCAATTTTGTATAAGGTGATATAGTTGATAACGAAGGTTTTGGTTATTGACTAAGCTTAAATTGGTACTGAACCTGGCATGAGAGATGTTGTTTTGAAGCAGTACATTGTATTGGATTTTGATAATCCATTTTCTAGTCAGTGTGACTCTTTATTGAGCAGTGTGCTCTAGGTAGTTGGCCTCCTTGCATGTGCCAGTGAGTAGTATTTATTCATTGGCCAGTGAGTAAATATTGTGGGTCACAAATCCCACTAAGGTTTTTCCTACACCGGGTTTCCTCGTTAAATATCTTGTGTTATGGTGTGTTTCTTATGCTGTCTCTGTTATTCTTATTTGCTGCATTAATTCTTATTTACCGGTACACTATTTTGGGATGCAAAGTTTTAAATAAGTATAAATATTCTGTTAACCGGTTACACACTGATTCACCCCCCTCTCAGTGTCTTTGGGACTGTCATTGATTCTAACATATGCCTCCTACTCCTGGAAAACCTCTTATTTTGTACATATGTGCTACCACAGTGGCATTGGGGGCATTGTTGGCACAAACAGACAATCAATGAAAGGAACATGCCATATATTACATCAGTCGGACACTAGTGGGGTATGAACTCAATTATACCCCAATTGAAAGAGCATGTCTGGCATTGGTGTTTAGTACACAAAAACTCCGACACTATATGCTGAACAACAAAACAAAACTGATTGCTAAAATTGACCCGCTTAAATATCTCTTGCCAAAAGTTGCCCTCACTGGCAGAACCACTAAATGGGTCATGCTGTTAAGCGAGTTTGACATTGAGTATGTAGACAGAAAAGCAATCAAAGGACAAGTCATCGTAGATCAGCTCGCTGATGCTCCACTGCCAGGTGACCATCCTATTCTCATAGAACTATTGGATGAATTCATTATGACTGTCACCACATCCTCCACATGGCAGTTATACTTTGACGACTCTTGCACACAAAATGGATCGAGGTTAGGAATACTACTGATCATACCTTAAGGAGATTGCATCCCAAAGTCCTACAAGATAGCTTTTGCATGTACCAACAACATCACAGAATATGAGGCACTCATTATGGGATTACGCTTGGCTATCCAGTGGAAGATAAGGGAATTACAAGTCTATGGTGATTCCCAACTTGTCATAAAACAAGTCAATGGTGAATACCAAACAAAAGATGACAAACTCCTCCCCTATTGTAGCATGGTTGAAGATCTTAAGCAACACTTCACAACAATCAAGTTTGATCAAGTCCCACAAACAAACAATAGGGCTACAGATGCAATGGCCACCATTGGCTCCCTCCTTCAGATGCCAACACATAGTCAGAAGTGTGAGTTCTTGGTCGAGCAACTATTCATACTGGCATACGATCTGCCAAAGTCTAAAATGGTGTGTGTACTTGTTGGTCCCGAGTCCCCCTGGTACCAAGAAACCTTCGCTTTCCTTAAAGACAACGCCATTCCCCCACACCTTACCAAAACCCAACAACAAACCTTCATTCGTTGATGTGCTCGTTACACCATCCTTGGAGACACCCTATTCAGAAGGCATTTTGATGGTTCCCTCCGAAGGTGTTTAGATAAACAAGAGGCGGAATGGGCATTACATGAAGTACACGAAGGCATCTGTGGGGCACATTCAAGTGGTCTCACCTTGGCTAAAAAGCTTTTGAGAACAGGATATTATTGGCCCAAAATGGAAGTAGATGCATATAACTATGTGAAGAAATGCATCCCTTGCCAGCAACATGGTGACAAGATCCATGCGCCATCACAAGAATTGCAACCGTTCATTACACCCTAGCCCTTCTCACAGTGGGGGCTCAATCTCATTGGGAAAATCCACCCTTCATCCTCCAAAGGACATAAATTCATTATCACTGCCACTGATTATTTCACCAAGTGGGTAGAGGCTATCCCTCTTACTTTTACCACTGGTAAGCAGATATCCAAATTCATCCTCAACTACTTGATCTGTCGATATGGCATTCCAAAAGTTATCATTACAGATAATGACAGACAATTTAAAAACCAGGATGTCAAAGAACTCTGCCAGAAATTCGACATCCAACATCGCTTCTCCACCCCATATCACCCCCAAGGTAATGGTCAAGCTGAGGCTTCTAATAAAACCCTAATCAAATCCTCAAAAAGATAGTTAATGAAGCTGATCGTGATTGGCACCTCCAAATCCATCCTGATTTGTGGGCCTATCGCACCTCCATCCACACACCCACAGGCACCACCCCCTATTCCCTTGTCTTTGGCTCCGAAGCCGTCCTCCCCCTTGAGATCAAGATCCCCTCTCTAAGAGTATCGCTGCAAAATATCCTACCAGATGAAGAATATAGAATTACCCGCTTATAAGAGCTAGAATTGTTAGATGAAAGGCATCTCAAGGCCTTGAACCATCTCTGGGTATATCAGAATCGTCTATGCATGAGTTACCATAAGAAAGTCAGAACCCAAGAAGTTGAAATTGGCGACCTTGTCCTCATGGAGAATCAGAAAAACCTTCAAGAAAGAGAAAAGAAAGGCAAGTTCAAGCCTAATTGGCTTGGACCATATGTAATCACAACAAAATATGGATCAGGGGCCTATCAGTTGGCTACTCCTGAAGGAGATCCTCTGGACGATCCAATGAATATCATGTACCTAAAAAGATTCTATGCCTAGTTCTCAGAAAGTCATTAATTGTCAAAAAAATAAAAAAATAATGAAAAATACATAAAAATAGGAAAAAGATCTTGAAAAAATCGTCACTCTGGTTAAAACCTGGCAAACAGGCACCCTGTGACACCCCCCAAAAAATAAAAAAAAATCAATTCGTCCATCAGTGAAAACCACTTCGTGGCGCTATGGACAAGTACCTTGGTGAAAACCTCCATGTAGGTGCCAAGGTAAATAAACAGGATCCATTGTCTATCAGAACGGTGCTCCATCGCCCTCACTATCCAAATCCGCCCATCACAACATTCCTTCCCTTCCACCTCCGAATAAATCATGCGTATGATGGTGAGTCTTCGCCTAAATCATGAATAAGGAATGTCCCATCAGCTGAGCTTGTGTGCCTCTGTGTGAGCTTCATGAAGTCTTCAGAACAATCCTAAGTCCACAAGTTAATCTTCAAGGCCATATGATCACTTGCCTAATCCAAAAAGTCCACCCGCTTTATTCTTTTCCCTAGGGATGAATCCTTCCCTCGCCTGGCAACTTAATCCTCCACCCTAATCCTACTCTTGGCAAGAGGTGTCAGTTGGTCATGAGTAAAAGACTTATTTGATTTCTTGGATTTTTCATTGTAGACTTGCACTTTTTGCCCTACGACTGCATCTATCTACGACTTCCTGGATTTTCCATATCCAAGTATGTTTACAATAGGTGCATACTGGGGCATATTTTCATAGCATGGTATATTTTGGATCTCTCTTGTATAAATTGGCAACCTGGTACTAGTGTTTATCAACACTTACCCTCTTGTGTACAAGAGGTATCAGTGTGTTTGAGGGTTTCCTTGCACGTACCCACAACTTTGTATTAGTGTTTCTCAACACTTACATAGTTGTGTGTAAGGAATTCCCGTTTGATTGTGAGTCATCCACGCCTTGGGTTTCTCATGGCATCCTGATTCCTATAATTAGTGGTGCAGGTCACCCAGGGAAAAATCAAACTAGGTTGGCTCTCCACATTTTTGTGCACAACTCTCACCATAATTCCATAAAGTCCTAATCTAATAATCACATGGAGTCCTCAATTTACCCCACTCCCCTTCTATTCCATATTCTTTGATTTTATATCTAAGATCATTGTATTATTATCAACATATTCCCTCTTCGCATTATTCATTCACTTTATCCGTGTAGGTGGCATTATTCATATAGATTGCATTACTTATTCATTTCAGTACACTACTCATTTAGATTGTCATTTTTCACAAACATTTACCTCATAGGTTGCACTTAGATTTCATCGCATACATCATTTATAATAAACAACACCAATTCATCCATGTAGATTACATTACATTACTCATTTAGATCACATCATTTACATATCATTGGCGACTCACATTGCAACATCTATATAAATTACATTACATTCATCCCTCATATAGATTGCACCTACGCTAATTATTCATTCATCATAAATAATCTACATCTACATATCCATCATACATTTGCATATGCAACATATATACACATCAAAAAGCATGATCACTCATCCTGCATCCATAAACATGTCAGCAACATATCATAGGCATACATACATAAGCATCCACACTGCATCAAAAATAGGTCTGCATAGCATATCCATAATTACATTCATACATCACATCACAAGAAAATAAAGAGAATCCATCATAATAAAGTACACACATCATCCATCACCACAAATCATATATATACATATAGGCTCCAAAAGATGAATATGTCTGTCATAATACAATGATCACCCCGAAGGGTCAAAATATGATACACAAGCCAAAATGGAGCTAGCTCTCCCCACCTGTCTCTCCACCCCCCTCCTCTGTACCTCCTCCACCTGATCCTCCTGCTCCCTCTCCTCTCGGTGGCCTAAAACCCACCGATTCGCCTGTCTGTTGGGTCTGTGTGGGCCACCGACTCTATGTCCTGTGAGATCGCACACTCTCAGTGTATGAGGCTATCGTTGTGCCACAGGTACTACTCCGTGATATAACCCCCTATAGTACCCTGCCTCCCAAACTGCCCTCTCCGCCCTATCCCGCTGCTGCATCATATCAAAGTACATATGCCCAAGCCCTGTAGGAACTGACATCTGACGGGCTGCATCCCTCTCCCCCTGTAATCGTGTCACATTCGCCTCTGCCCTCTGCACTCTGGCCTGTAGCCCCTCTAGCTCATCATCTTGCTGACGGACAACATCCTGAAGGGCCTCTATAGTTGCCCCTATCCGTGCCTCCTCTAGCATCCGCTCAGACTCCTCCCTCTCCTGCCTTAGGGCATCCACCTCTGTCCTCGCTGTATGGAGGCTCTCTGTGAAGTTTGCTATCTCCCACTGCAACCGTGCCACCTCTGCCTCCAGACTCTCCCTCCTAGCTCTCTCTATCTGTAGCTCATCCTCAAGAGAATGGAGCCTCGCCCGAGTAGTATCCCTCTCTTGCTGCACTCTGTCAAGGTTAGCCTGTGATACTCCTTCCCTCTCCTCCACCTATGCCTCGGGTACATCCATAGGTACAACATCCTCTCCCTCGCCACCCACAGCCTCTATGACCTCTCCTGCTGGTGCTCCCTCTCCCTCTCCCTCTCCCTCTCCCTCATCCGGATCCCTCCTCCATACAACCTTGACCCTCCTCTGCTGTCCACCAGCACCACGCCCTGCACCAACCACAACTCTCTCCCCTGGGCCATCATCCTCCCCACCAACTACCTGGTCTACGGCCGACTGTAGCTCATCATCCTCCAAAACCCCAGGAATGGTAAGACATACTGGCAGGTGCCCCTTCCACTAGCTCCTGTATTCCCCTGTCATCCCTGGATCCTCACTTGCCCCCATTCGCTCATCCTAGACCAAATGAGACACTGTCTAAAAACTGGTCTTGCCCTCCAATGGACTCGCTGTCGAGCCCCAAAATATCACCTCCTGTGTAATCTGAGGATATACTGGGATGTACCCCACTATATCCTAAACCTGTCCAAGCTATCTCGCCACCCTGTACGGTGCATAATACTCCATAATATACACTGATCTGCCAAACATCCACATCTCCACCCCAGCCCAGTGTAGCTGCCAGTCACCCCTCCATCTCTCACACCCCAAAAATGACCGCTATGTAAACTGCATAAGTTCATAAAGAATCTGGCATCAAAACCATACAGACCCTGTCTGAGTATAGTGCAGCAGCCCCCTATACCTATCCACATATGGTTGACGGTCCCGCCTGTCCTATACACCTAGTGGTCGAGTAACCACAATGTGCTCCCAAGCCCAGATGTGGTGAAGTGTCACTCTTGCGGACAAACCAACATACTCCCTATACACCACTAGATGCATATCATGATATAATTGAGCCAACATCGCGGCTCCCCACGCATACTGCAAGCCATCATGAACCATGAAATAAAGGCACCTGCTCCATCCAACAGGAAATCCATACCCACCTAGATCAGGTATAATCCATCCGCTCAAGAACCCACAAATCACTAGTACCACGTGAGGAATACGCCAAATACCCATCGCCCTACCAAATTGCATCCTACTCCTGTCCAACATCGGTGCGGTCTCATACTCGCAAACCTCCCGAAGATAAAAATCCGCTGCATCCAAATGATACTCTGGGATGACACCATGAATGGGGATCTTCAAGATCCTCCATACATCTAGAAGGGTCACTGTCACCTTGCCAAGAGGAAGATGAAAGCTATTATACCTGCTGTCCCACCTCTCAACTAATGCCGTCATCATCGCAATATGCACTCGTATCCACGACCACCTGCCCACATAATGCAACCCTAGAGCAGCTAAAACCTCTAACTCATCACACCCCAACTCTCGATATAAACTCATAGTAGCAGGCCAGTGCTCCCTCAAAGCCAACGACCCCAACTCTGCCTGCATCCAACAAACCAATTCATTATTTTTCGTGTCCTCAAGTCCTACTCTAGCCTCCGGGACCAGCCATACCCTCAGCCCATCCCACAATTTCTAAACCTGCGCTTGACCGCCTGTCCCCCCAACGCATGCATTGATTTACCCAGCGTTCGCGCCAAAATCGTGGCGCACGCGCTAACAGAGAAACTTAACCCCCCAACCCTACCTACAACCTCTGTCAACGCGAGCGCCCGCACAACAACGTGAGTGTCTACGTAGGACCTTGAGGGCCCGCGCGGATGCGCAAGCGCTCGCGTCGATGCACGACCACCCGCGCTGTTTGCTAGCGCTTGCGCTAACCCATTGGCGCGCGTGCTGAAACGACGATCAACGCATGCGCCTCGCCAATTCTAGTCCCTAATTCTACCCCTACCCTAAAAAAATCAAAAGGGGGGATAGTCCTACATATCGGTGGTCCATAGTTGGTGGGTCTATCATACCGTCGGATCCTCTCGGCGCGATGATCATATGTAGGAATGCGATCCATCTCCCCTTCTCTCCTTCTAAGCTCTGATTGGCTCCAAGGCTTGTGTGTAACAATGATTGCTCATTGGGCCCTTTGTGGCTTATATGGGCCCCCTCGAGGGCCCATTCCCTCTGCGGTGTCACTTCTTCTACTTTCTCTTCTAGTTTTTCTACATCTACTTCCTCTTTCTCTTTCACTTATCTCCTCCACTCAAATTTTTTCTTCTTTATTTCGAGAATTTTTCATCAATTTTTCTTTCGACAAAATTCTCGAGGGGGCATACACCTCCCACACTTTACGCCGTAGCATTTATTTCTTTTTTTTCTATCTTTTACCCACCACCAAATTTGTCGTTGCGTAAAAGAGGGGCAAAATGTAGACACTTAAAAAAAATTATTTTAAAATTCCTGACATAATTAATTTATTAATTATGTCAATTTTTAATTCTCCTCAATATTAATTAATTATAATTAATATTGTCACTATGGTTTGTTGATTGATTTATTTAATAAATCAACCCCCTTTTATTCTTCTAAAAATCCTCAATATTAAATCTCCTCAAATTCCTCCTCTTAAGTAATTAATTTCAATTAATTAGTTAACCTAGGTGATTCCTACAAATCACCTTTTTTGCTAATCCATCATTAACTCAATCAATTCTTCTAGAAATTCCCTAAACTCACTTAGCATTATTCTTCTCATTTTTAATTCCCTCCACTCATTCTCTCTCCTAGTCAAATCCTCCTACAAATATCATCTACCCTAATCCCACCTAATATTTCCTCTAATCCCTCTCCTAATGAGTTGCTAGTGGCTAATCATGATTAGCCACAAAGTCAACTCCTTGTCCCTTCTATCCAACCACTCCCCTTTAATGCTCTTTTCTTAGGTGAATGTGATATTTTCAAATCTCACATTCCTCTAATCATCTCATCACCCAAGGAAATTTTAATTCCTCCTTATTCCTCCAATCCCCATGAGAACCCCTTTTGAAGAATTTTTAATTCTTCATTTTCCATTCTTCAAGGAATATCTTATCCCTTGTTCTTCTCAAGGCACATTGGGAAGTCTTCCCAATGAACCTTGAGGAGTGTGGAGACGAGAAATGCCTTTAAGGCATATCTCTTGGTCTCCACACCTCCTCTTGGGCCTTGTGTGGGCTCACAAGGAATCCTAACCCTCCATCTTGGGTCAATCCTAGCCCTCCATTCCTCCTCCTCTCTCCCTATAAATTGAGGACTCCATCCCCTCATATCCGATCTCCAATTTTAGCAAATTCATGTTGCTAGTTTGTGCCTAGGAAACCATCTTTGTATTCTTACCATGCCAAAGTTACTTCTCATCCATACTTAGCCATATGATCCTCCAATCCTTAATCCATCACATCCCTTTGTGCACAATGTTGGAGAGCCAACCACATCAAGCAATCTAGGAGAAAATCAACATCACGTTGGAGGCATTTGGGCGCACTTAGACTTCATCCAAGCTCCATCCGAGAGAGAAGGTAAAGTTTGTCAAGGTATACGCATTGTCTTCATGTTTTCATGCGGTTTGATTCATGTTTCATGTTTTACTATGTTTTAGTGTTTCGTTTGCATCCTAAACAATTGGATTCACCTTGCTGCATTTTTACCATCTTCAGTGTCTTTCATCCACATTCCTCGTGAATGGAATAGAGCAACTGATTGTTTAGCTAAGTGGGCTTAAGTGGGCTTCAGAACATGGTGATGATTGGAAAGTTGAGGGTTGGGAGCATCTTTCACCTGATTACTGTCAGGACTTGCATAAGATCTTTGCTGAGGATATGGATAGTTATGAAGCTGGATGATAACTTGTTGGGTTTGTTGTTCTCTTCTGGAGATTTGAGGCTCTGGTTTTCTTATGTAATGCTTGTTTCTGATTATTAATAAAGTTTTTACCCCTTTATTAAAAAAAATAAAAAAATAAAACAATATGGGATTGCTTTTTCTATATATTTGATGGAGGTTCGTTTGGTTTTTTCTACTCATCTTTTTTGATGTTGGAGACTTGCACTCAACAAGATTTATGGATTCATTAAGAACCTTTTAACTTCGCCAGCCAAACCAAGGGCTCATTGAAGTTTTTCCTATATCTTGAATATTGAACAACATTATAATTGATAATTAAATATTAAAATTCATGTCAAAGAATTATTTCAATATTTTAGATATTGTTTTGTAATTATTGTGGATATTTCATTTTAGATATTGTTTTGTAATTAGTGTGGATATTTCATTTTGAATATTGCTTTGTAATTAGTATAGATATTCTATAATAGAATATTCACACTAATTACAAAGCAATTATGTTAGACTAGAAACGGGAGTAGCTATACAACCTTATTTGGGATGCAAACCTCCCTAATAGACTATTTAGAATGCAATTCTATTCAATAGAATATTTAGTATTTATTCATTAAAAACCTTTTAACTTCGCCAGGCAAACCAAGGGCTCATTGAAGTTTTTCCTATATCTTGAATATTGAACAACATAATTGATAATTAAATATTAAATTCATGTCAAAGAATTATTTCAATATTTTAGATATTGTTTTGTAATTATTGTGGATATTTCATTTTAGATATTGTTTTGTAATTAGTGTGGATATTTCATTTTGAATATTGCTTTGTAATTAGTATAAATATTCTATAATAGAATATTCACACTAATTACAAAGCAATTATGTTAGACTAGAAACGAGAGTAGCTATACAACCTTATTTGGGATGCAAACCTCCCCAATAGACTATTTAGAATGCAATTCTATTCAATAGAATATTTAGTATTTATTATAAAATGACAGATTTACAAAAGTTTTTTTTGTAGCTAAAGCCACTATGAGGGTGCCTCATTTTATTAGAGTTTTTCATGAAACATTTCGATTGATTTTCTTTAAAGTTTGTAAATGTTTCTTGTTGTAAAAGGTGCTTTCTACACATCGTACTAAAGGAGTTTGTTACAAATAAGAAGCTAAATTTTAGTAAAATAGGTGGTAGGGAGGTGCCAAAATTTAATAGGTTTTTTTTTTTTAAATATACAAATGTTTCTTTGTCATCATTGTTTTTTTTTATTACCATAATTAGTATGACAAGCAAGGTAAAATGATGTTGGTATTGACTAATACACTTCTTGGAAAATATTGTAGAGAATTATGTTCTTTTTTATTTTTGTGCCTTATTTCAAGTTGGTCAGTTGATGGCACTAATACATTTGGACTAGATTTTCGGCTGAGGTTTCCGACGGAGAAGGTATATTGTGGCCAAATTTGATTTTTTTTTGAAAAAATGCTCGCATTCACCGTAATTCCGACGGAAATTACCCATTTGGTTTCGACGAAGAAGGCATTAGCAATGAGAATTTTCTTTTTTTCAAAAAAGTGCTCGAGTTCGTCGTAATTCCGACGACATCGACCATTACAAAATAAAAAAAGAGGCGGGGAATTCATTTGTGAATTGCAATCCCGCATAGGCATCCGTGGCGAATTCAACCCCCAGGAACATCAAACCCGCGTCGAAGGCAATCCCACACAGGAGGTAGATTCAAATTGCCCTAGTTTTTAATTTCATGTTGCAAAAAATATACATGTGGTGGTTAATTGTCCTAGTTTAATCTCGTAAAACCATAGAACCGTGGTTGAGGAGTGAGCATTCAATTCTGTATCAGCAATCCCTTCCTCTCGTATATGCGCGTGTTGATTGTTCACATGAGATCACATCTCTTTGCGGCATCGTATCAAACAATTCACGAGCCTTGTCCATGTTTCCACATTTTGCATTCATGTCAAGCAGGGCATTTGCAAGTACAACACCTAACAAAATTCCTCTATCCGTTATGCTTTGATGGATGTCCATACCTTGTTCCAAAGCTCCCATTTTTGCACAGGTAGGGAGGATGCTGGCAAAGGTTGTGGAATTTGGCTTTATGCCTTCCAATTTCATTTTCTTGAAAGTGTCTAAAGCCTTTTCGACAAATCCATTTTGTGCATATCCAACAATCGTTGCAGTCCACGAGACAACATTTCTTTCAGGCATTCTATCAAATAGTTCATGTGCCTTGTCTATGCTTCCACATTTTGCATACATGTCTACCAAGGCAGTTGACAAAATTTCTCTATCCTTTATGCTTCGATGAATGTCCATACCCTGTTTCAAATCTCCCATTTTGGCATAGGCAGGGATGATAGTAGCAATGGTCGTGGAATTTGGCTTTACACCTGCCGATTGCATTTGCTTGAAAGTTTCTAAAGCATTCTCAACAAATCCATTTTGTGTAGTTGCAACTACATCTGACAAAATTCCTCTATCTTTTATGCTTTGATGGATGTCCATACCCTGTTCCAAAGCTCCCATTTTGGCACAGGTTGGGAGTAGGCTGGCAAACGTAACTAAATAAATGCAATGATCAGCTCCAAAGACATCAAACCACTACTAACAAAACCAAGAGTCTAAAATATGATGGGGAATAGTGTGAGCTGTCCTAAAATAAAATATTTTATTTTCAATTTCAACTAAAACATAATTACTCAGCCATTTAATGTTATTAATAAGTGTTTAATTTATGAAAAAGATAAATGGTTGGCCACAAGTACATAAGTTACTAAATACACACAAATAAGTGAATTTGATATTCAAAACTATCTACAATGAATTCAATTCTTGTCCATTAGTCATTTATGTTTGCAATAAGCATCTTTCTTTATTTTTCTTAATCTTTATTCGTAGTTATGTGCATATTTCACATTCTATAATTAGGATATCAATTGCTATGGCTGAACACTAGCATGATGTTTGTGTTGTGGTATAGATGTGTGGAAACATAATTATGGGATTGTTATATTATAGAGATCATAAATCTAGATATCGCATATTAGTTATAGCTCTTCTTGGATTGAGTCTAAAGTTGACATACAGTCATAAAGCCATTATTAGCAGATCTATCCATTTCTAGTAAAGACAATTGAGAAAATCATTTTGATATTGAGAGTTTCTTATCTGTTTACCTATTGATCATTATTAAGCCATAATATTTAGGTCTATTTATCTCTCTTGCAAAACCTCTATAAGTGTCCTAGATTGTCCCTACTACTCACTCTTCAATTCGGAAAAATGGAGTTCTAAAGATTTGTTGCACAAGATGGTGTTGAACGTATCAACAAGGCTAGCATGGAAGGCATGTTCAAGCTTCCACTTGTACAACTTACAACAAATGATTTGTTGATGGAAGAAATTCTTGAAATAGGGATACAATCGAAAGACAAGTAAGTACATACAAACCTCCTCAGTTGAAAGTAAAATCTGTGTATAAAAAGAGTACATTGAATCACAATCCATAAACACAATAGAGATACCGATGGAGACTTAATTGGATGTAGCATGTCGCACCAAAGTTGTTAGAGTATGCTAAGCTAGTACATAATGTTTCGTAAAGCCACATTAGTATTTTACCCAGATCATTATCTACCATAACTAACTCTAGCAATCCTTTTGAGGATTAATTTCATGGTGCTAGATCTTCATTTAGTTCCACTTCTTATTGGAGAAAAGAACAATTATTTCTTGAGGTAGATGAATATCCCATCAACAAAGGACAAGACCCTTTCTAGAATATAACAAATTCTACTCCAACAAAAGATCATGGGGGTTTCACTAGAGATATTGAATAAGAGATAGACTTCTACTGCTACATTAAAAGCATTGGCATGTTCTTCATTTATTGATGTAAACTCTCTGTGATGCCACCACAACCAACAAAGGTGTAAAAAGTTGTTTGCAATGCATGGATTTTTAGGATTGTCCTTTGAGAAAACAGAATTAAAGTATGGAAGCAGGATCTGCAAGCTCCTGAGGGAAAGACCATGTCAGACAATAATTTCTGTTTTCTTGCCTGTGAAGAAAGACAATGCCAGACAATATCAATGAACAACAAAATAAGGAGACAATTTATAGATTATGGTCTAACTTGAAAAGAAAAGGTGATGGAAAATGTTATTGTCCTGCAAAATTTTTAAGGGGTTAAAGACTAGAAGACTTCTAATCAAAACAATGAAGAAACATTGTAGGCTGCATGGTCACATTGAAGGTGGACATGATTATCATCCATTGGTAAGTTTTTCATTATATCGTTTTGACAATTTATATACATAATAAATCACGTGATGATGAGATCATGATCACGGTTTATTTATGTATATCAATTTTATATAGGTCGAGCACCCCGAAGCACATGGTATAGATCAACACAACCTTGAGAATATGGTTTTCGAAGTGGACGAACATGGAGGTGTGAATATCGAAGCTGAAGATAATGATCCCATGGAAGATGACGATCATGAGCCAGAAAACACAATTGAAGATGATGGTACAAATACATTGATCCATGACTCATTTAGTACTTGCGCAACTGATCATGATGATGAAGATGACCTTGATGTTGTTCAATGTGTCCCTCTACTTGAGAAGGCATCTGAGGCCCTTTATGAAGGCTCGCAGGCAACTCTTCTCTCCGTTGTATTGTTGTTGGTGAACTTGAAGGTTATGAATGGTTTATCCAACATAACAATGTCATGTATGTTAAGGCATGTCATATATGTCATAATAAACTGTGAATCATGCTGTGCCATTAATATTCTTTATTATAACAAATTATATTTTGTTGTTGTAGATTGATAGGTGAGTTTTTGTTACCACCATCAAATATTCTACCTCGCTCATACTGAGAATTATCTATCATTATGAAATATATTGGAATGGAGTATCAAGCAATAGATGCTTGTCCCAATGATCATATTATATATCACAAACAACATGAATTTCGAACTGAATGCCTTGAATGTCATATTAGTAGATATCAAACATATCAAATAACAAAAAGGGTTCCTCGCAAGGTTCTTCGCTATATTCCCATTATTCCACATATGCAATGATTATTCAAGTGCACTAGCTTGGCACAATTTATGGATTACCATGCACGCAATAGAAGTCAAGATGACATTATTCGAATGCCTGCGGATGGTTCAACATTTATGGACATAGAGGAAAAGTGGCCACACTTTAAAGAAGAACCTCTTAATCTCAGGCTTTCATTGGCAGCGGACGGTGTCAATCCATTTGGAGAGATGAGATCTGTTTACTCAGTGTGGCCGTTTTTGTTATCAACAATAATATTCCTCCATGGATGTCAATAAAGAGGGAGCACATAATGTTGGCAATGATTGTTCCAGGTATTTTATCATTTAAATATAGTCATCTAAATTTAATTATAAATATTGCAGTAAAATGGTCATAATAATTATGTAATGTTTTTGTTCATTCGATTAGGTAAGTACCAAGTTAAAGATATGAATGTATATATTGAGCCTCTTATCGACGAGTTGCTGGAGTTATGGAATGGTGTCACTATGTATGACGTCTCTAGACCAATATGACAAAGACAATTTCAATTTCATGCGATGCTTCTATGGACAATACACGATGCCCCGGGGCTAACACATTTTTGAGGTATGTTATAGTGTTTAAGTTGTGCATGAACATTATAATTCAAAAAATTATCATATTTAATCCAATTATAAATTATCTTGTAGGTCTTCAAACAAAGGGAAAATTTGCATGTCCCGTTTGTGGTCCAAAGATGAAATCTCGTCATTCAAAAAGTTTAGGAAATCAAGTGTTTGATGAGTATAGGCACTTTCTCCACAAAAGTCATAAGTATCCAAATACTGAAAAACATCTTTTCAATGGGAAAGAAGAGAATACATCAAAGCCACAAAGAATGACACCTCACATGTGGAAGTTGGAATATAATAGAATTAATCGTCAAGGTAATGTCATTCCATCTATTGGTTTGTCATAAAACATCTTTTCTATTTTGTTTTGTTTACTGATGATGTGATTGATGATCATGAAGGTCGTGAAGGCATAAATGACCACCTTCCTAAGGGAATAAAAAGTTATCTCCGACAATTTAGTACGTTGACCTACTACGAGCAGTTACAAATTGTTTATTTGTTTGATAGTATGCATATTAGAAAGAATATAACAGAGACATTATGGAAAATATTGGATGGAAGGTGTGACAAAGAAAAAATTGTCAAAATATGTAGTGACATTCAGGATTTCAATCATGCAATGATAAATGTCATTCAATCAAATAGCCATGGAGACCAGATTAATGTAAGTGAGCTTCCTTGATTATTAACGGACCAACAAAGCAATGCTATAAAAGAAGTCATACGAAAAATTCGATTTCCCACAAGATTTGCTGCGAACATAAACAATCTCATATCAAAGAAAAGTGAATTTGGGCCAAGGATGAAAACGCATGATTGGCATACCTTCATTAAGGTAATTCATGTTCTTGTGTTTTTAGTATGTATTTAAGTACTGAGCGTACGTGTACTTTTCATTATGTTACAAAAAAATGAAAAGATAATTTTATAATTGTTGCAGTACGTTCTACCTCTATCTCTCCCAGACGACTTCGACAATAATGTCAAGCAAGTCATATATGATCTTGGAAAATACATGAGGTAAGTAGTGATATTTGTTTAGTTCGTTGTATAGATATTATATTTGCGATTTGTTTTACTTCTTATGTAATATATTTTTTTGCGTCTTGAATACCTTGTAGGTGGTTGTCATGTAAAGAAATCCATAAAGACGATATAAAATATTGGAAGAGAAAAATTCCTCATTTAAATTGTGAAATGCAAAAGTGTCTACCTCCAGCTTTTTTCAATGCACAAGAACACTACCTCATACACCAAGTTGAGGAGATTGAATTGTGTGGCCCTATACACACTAGGTCAATGTGGATGGTTGAGAGGCACTTGAAATTTTTGAAGGCTTTGGTTCGACAAAGAGCACATCCTGAGGGTTCTATGGTGGAGTGATATATGGTATACCAGACTATGGTGTACATTTCTGAATATCTTCCTAAGTTTGTAGCAAAGATCCACGTGGATCGCATTTGGGATCCCAACACCATTAACAAATTCGAAGGGGAGTACTTGACGGGGAAAGGTAGATTGAGGAAAGTGAGAGGTAATTATAAGATGTTATTGTAGTTAATTAATTCTTAATCTTCAAAATAAATCAATTGTAAGACGTCTATTTATTTTTTGTACAGTTGGTCGAGAGTGGGATGCACTACATTTGTATATTGCAAACAATCTTTGATTGGATGACGGTATGGATTGAATGTTGTCAACATTCTGGATGCACGTTAACATGGGAAGGTGTGGCTTCATTGGTTAAAGAAGCACATCGTAATGAAGATTCCAATGTTACGCAAAGGGAAATTGATTTAGCATATGGTTTAAGAGATAAACAGGTACGTATAAATTTATTAATCACCCATATGTTTATCAACTCACAATGCAATAAATTTTACATGTTTGACATATCGCAAGTCAAACACCACAACGCTATGTGCTGTAATGGTCATAAATTTCGCATAAAAAAGTTGGATGACACGAAGAAAACTTGTGATTTTGGCATCACTGTAGTCTTTGAGGTGACAAATATTTCATCGAGAAATGACATTCATCCTCAATAGTCTCAAAATTGATACTATGGCATTTTGGATGATATACTTGAGTGTGACTTTAATTCCTTCAAATTAGTTTTGTTCGTCGTCAAATGGTACAGGCTATGACTGAATAAAAATGATCTTGATAGAACTGTTATTGAACATGATAATGGTTTTATAATGCTAAATACAAGGTCATTTGAACCAGTTGGGGATGAGCCCTATGTTCTTCCAAGCCAATGTGAGCAAGTATTATACTCAGAGGTTCCACATAAACCGGGTTGGTCATTTGTTGTTAGACATGATCCAAGAGGAAGGCCGATAAAGTATAATGTGATGGAAGAAGAAGATACCGAAGAAGTAGAAGATGAAGTGGATGATGATCACGATCGACAATTTCACAATGAAGAAGAAGAAGAAGAAGAAGAAGAAGAAAGCGGTGTGACTATTTATGTGACAATTTTTAAACTGTTTTTATTTATGGAAATTTGATTGTTTATTAGCTATGTGACTATTTATGTGACCATTTAGTTGAGGATCCTGCATAGTCTACATAAAGTAAAGGTAAGGAATTACAAAATTTACAATGATTTTGATGACAACATCTTTTTATTATTTAATACTCTTTTTATCTACAAAGTTCATGTTGTTCATGTTGTGTATGATGTAATTGCGCTAACGTTTTTTATATTTTTTCTTTGTCACAGGCCGACATGGATCCATCACATATCGCAGACAGAGATGTACCTTGCGACACTTCTACCGAGCAGGTAAACCTCATTGTAATCGTACAAATTAGGTAGAAGCAAACTGTTACATTATTATGTTCTTTTTTTTAGTGATTTATACTAATTTTTTAATTTTTAATGATATTCTTGACACAGACGGATGTTCGGGGAAAAGGAAAGGGAGTTGCAGTACCTGAGCACCTTTCTATGGATGTGGAATCATTAGGGTTAAGCAATGATGACCCTGAAGATCCCACCGACCTTTTGAAATTCTTTAAAAAGCCTCTTATAAAAATTAGAAAAAAGATTGTTGCTTTGGCAGCCGTGCATCCTACCACTGATGAGATATGACAGAGGGTGGAATTATTCTATAAGACGAGAAAACTTGCAAGTAAACAGTAATGAAAGCTTTAATTATAACAAAAGTTCAATAATGAATTATATTTTATTCTCTTTTTATGTCATTAACTAAAATATGTACGTATTATTTTTACAACAATTTATCCGCCCTCATGAAAGTCATTCCTATGATCAGGGTGTTGCAGGATCAGGTGATGACGATTTTCTTGTATTATCACTTGCTTGGCTTATCACTCTGAGTACCCAAAAAAAATCATACTTGATACTGTCAATTTTCAAAATAAAGGTTCATTCTTGTTTACAATTCTTGCACTTTTCATATATTTAATGTTTGATATATTTAATGTATTATTCTTTAGGTGCTGTCAATGTTACTATGCAAATGCCAACGCCGCCTCATCAGAGGTCACCCTCACCTGTATTGCCGACTGTAATGTCGGCAACACGTAGCATGCAGACATCCTCTAGTGCACGTCATATTGGCCCGCCCACTGTTGGTAGATCCCTCTTTTGCTCTATCTTCTATCATGTGTTTATTTCCCTTCAAGCATTCTTTCTTGAATTCTAATGCCATTTCATAGTGGATTCATTTTTTGCAGGAGGAGATGCACATGAGGATGTGCCACAGGCAACTATTGCTGTTAACATAGCATCGTTTCCTGGATCTTCTCGTATTGCTAGTACGAGAACATTGCAAGCCACATTCGTGGTGAGCGACGAAGAAATGCTTCCCTTAAAGATACAAAAGGTTCCAGGTACTTTAAAATTATTATTATATATACTCTAATTGTAATTTACTTTATGATCACCCGTTTTGGACTAATATTGATCCCATGAATTTTTTGCAAGCAATGATATTTTCTATAAACATCTTAGTGACATTACATTGCAGATATTTGGGCCCACCATACGTAAAAGGTGGTACATCATATGTGAACTAACCCTTATACACTTTTGATTTCATATCATTCTAGAATACTTTTCCTTTGATCCATTTCTTGAAGTGTAATAAATGTAGCTTCAGTTCATTTCTGAATCTAACAGGTTTGTTTTTGCTTTAAAAGGTGGAATGACCAAGAAAAAAGGTTAAAAGATGAATTGACAAACCAAATGGTTGAGTGGTTTGGAAATGACACCTTTGACAAAACCAAGCTCATTGAAAAAGCTGGCACATATCTAAAGTAGGTGAGGGACCAATACAGGACCTATTTGGAGAGGAACCTAAAGTACGAGCGTCCCCCAATGATTCCAGAGAGGGAGTGGAAGGACCTGATTTTGGATGCCAAGGAGAGAATTGAAAGGAAAAAAGGAAATACACCAGTAGACGCCAGAAGAAGGTACGAGATACTATTAAGAATGTAATTATGTACTAATTAAATACTCTTTATATTTATATAGTCTAACATATTTCAAACTTTTTATAGACTGAGTGACACGTCAAAGGCAACCAAGGCAAGGTAAGAAAAGCACGGGCAACACAAACTCGGCTCTGGTGGTTACATGAAACTTGCTGCAGGAATTGTAAGTATCTCATGTAAACTCTCATATTGTCTCAAAATATTAATAAATTGCAAACGTTTTTTTTTATCAAACAATGCAAGCAAAATTCACGGTACCAAGCAAAAATGCAGGGCTTTGAATTCAATAGAGCGCCCACAGGAGATGATAAGAGAATTTCCTACCAGCAAGGCTATTTAGCCGTGGCTGATCGGCTACAAGAATTGAGTGGGCATACACAACATTCGAGTGCATCCGTCACACGGGTAAATATGCTAAATGGAAGTTGTTTCAAATTGAATACTTTACCAATAATCTAATTGATGTTGAGTTCCAACATAAAGTGACTATATTTGTTATAAATAAGCAAGCAATGATAACAATGTGCATGTCATTGGAATGCAGCCTGCTAATTGTGTAACACCACCTGCACATGAAGGTCCGGATGTGCATCCCAGTAGTGGAGGTATTCATTTGCTATTCAAATTTATTTATTTAGCTATTAATAGAATTAAACATCTTAATTTGTAATTAGAGTAGTAATTGTAGTCACATAAATCTGTCCATTTTAATTAAATGAATATTTCGTATTTATTTGATTAAAAATCCACTAGCCATCAATTAATTAAATTAATATTTAATTAATTCATCCCCAAACATTCTTCTATTAATTAAATAAATTATTCAATTTATTTTAATTAATTCATTAAATCAAATTCACAATCAATTAAATAAATAAAATCTATTTATTTAATTAAATCCCCCTATTCCTCTTTTAAATAAATTAAATAAAACATTTATTTAAATCATTTTAAAACCCCCCCACTTGCATTTTCCTACAAATGCAACTTGCACACATTTTGAAATAAATGAATTTTTATTTTAATAAAATCCTATTTTCCCTCACCCACCAAATCCACTTGCAAAATCTAATCACCTTCTAGATTCTTCTAACCCCTTCCTAATTAGCCTAATCCATCCCCTAATTATTGTCACATTCCTAAGCAAAATGGAGTCACTTCTCAAATGGCCCAAAGTCTTGGATAACCATTGAAGGTTTTCAACCTTCAACCACCAAAAACCCCAAAGTCTTTGAAAACCATTAAAGGCTTCCAACTTTCAACCACTTAATCTCCCAAAGTCTTCAATAACCATTAATGGTTAATTCAACCCTCCCACATGGTTAAAACATTTGTTTGACTCAACCTCTATCCAACCACAAAGGTCTCATCAAGCATTTAATACTTTGACCATGATTATCTCTTAATCATTTGCACAAAGGTTTATCCTTGGATTAACTCCTAATCCAGTGGGTAATCCTAATTTAGGCTTGACCCTTAGCCTTTAGATAACCATGAGGTCTTCTCAGGCCTTTAATGCCTCCAACCTCTTCTTTCAACCCAATCCTGTGTTGACACTTGTCACCATTTCATTGGTGTCAATTGTGCACATGGATTCCCAACTTTCAAGCTTGACCCTTAATTAAACCATTCAATCCTGGCCATCCATTGCTTCATTTTTCCTATAAATAGAGCCCATTCCTTCATAATCCAGATCCTGAAAAACTTGTAAGCATTTAGACTATAGCCATTTTAGAGAGCATTTAGCATAGCATAACTAAATATTGTCTTTTGGTTAAAACACATCATTTTAGCATTAAAATAGCTTTTCATTTCATGTTTAGAGCTATTCTACAATCTCAATCCTCCATAAGCATCCATAGTGCAAAAAGCTGCTGAGAGCTACACTATTTTGGAACTTGGAGAGGAGAGGAACAAAGGAGAAAGAGCTAATATCATGCTATGAGATAGTTGGAGATATCTCATTGTCTTTACTTCTTTAGTTAGATTCATTAGCATGTTTTTAGTATCTCCTTTGGAATGCCTTCATGTTTTAGTTTTTGATTGATTAACTCTAACATCTTGTGTGTTTTGTGTTCTTTGATCTTAAGCTAATATTGTGCCATTTAGGAGGGCATCATTTGGTGAACCCAACGTGAATTGAACACGCAACCTTCTGATCGATTTTTTTTTTGAAATTAACATTTTTCTTGTTGAAATTGCCACACAGGTCGCGCTTCGGTGCTTTTGAACGCGTTTTAGCGCTTTTGCAACAATTTCTTTTAGCGCTATTGACCTTAAAATAGCGCTATTGAAAATGTTCCAGCACTATTGACAACATTTCAGCGCTATTGTCCCAGTTTCAGCGCTATTGAAACACTTCAGCGCTTTTGTCTTCTCGGATTTATTTCTTCTTTAAGCGCTACTGTGTATAATAGCGCTTCTGATACCGCAGATTAGCGCTTTTGTATAAATTAGCGCTTTTGTATAAAAAGCAGAATAGCGCTATTGCGACAGAGTGTTGTCCAATTCGCTTTGTAACCCAAAATCAGCATTTAGGCTTGTGTAAGCCCACACTAATGTTTTGACCATTTACCAAGTGCAGGTTTTAATCTTGTTGTGTGCAGGAGGAGGAGGAGTTAGTAGATGCCATAAAATCTTTTCTTTTTGCTTTCTTTAAAAAGTTGGTTAAAAAGAATTCATTTTCCTTTTTTGCACAAAATTAAAAATCAAACCTCACATTTTACTTTGAAGTGCATAAAACGAACCTAACACTTGTTTTTGGTGCTTAAAAAGAACACTCACCTTTCTTTGCAAAATAAAAAGAACAACAAACTCAAAAGTTTTGCTTTCATTGCAAGATAGGGATACATTTTTGTTTTGGTGCTTAAAATTAATCCACTTGTCTTTATTTTTGGCAAAAACAAAAATTTTCCTTCAAAACAAAACGTGTTTTTCATTAAGTTGACCAGGATTTCTCAATTCTAGATTACAAAACATATTGCTTTGAAGCTAAAAATGAACACCATGGCTGTTGGAGCAACATCTCCAAATAGTTAGATCACATTTGCAAATGCTGGATTAAAAAGAACAAGTGTTTTACGTATTTGGCACGCTTGTACACAAAAGTCAGTCGAGTGGTCCTACCTCTAACACACACTATCCTCTCCCTTGGCTCTCGTGGTCCTAGGTGCAAGAGAAAAGTGTTAGTAACACTCAAATTTTATCTTTTTAAGAGAGGCCTGCCAAGGGATTGATACTCTTGGGAACGACCTCGAGCGGTAAATCCTTCGAGCTGCTATAGAAATCAGGTGAGAGCGAAAGCTGTAGCCTTGGGTATAGCTGTTCCTACAGTGTAACTGGCCGAAAGGACAAATGGGCCCCACCACCAGTTACAAGGCTCTTAAGTGAGTCACTACAGAATGAACTTATGTCCAAAGCCATCGAACATGACTAAACACCTTTAAGTAGTAGCCCACCTGTTCTATTGATTGAGGATATTTGAGGTATAATTTAGTGCAAGAGCATAGATGGTTTTGCTCCCAAGATACTCACCATACATATTTCCTTGAGTAGAAACATAGCTTTTTAAAAAGTCACTTGTGGCTTGATAAAAGTGGTGACTCCCCCATCATAGGGATCATCTATTTGTTATGCTCGTGCAAGACTTAGTATATCACATCCTTACCTACCACGGCGGGATTCATAAGGTATGTAGTACCAAAGTCGAAGAAATATCAAGATGTGGGCTAAATTTATCACAACTGGCCATTTGACCTTAGGGATAAAGAGTGTTTGAAGTGTGTTCGTTTTACAGACCTAGTGCAAATTGAGCCGACTTCAGGCTTTGGAATTACACCTTAAAATAAATCTAAAGGAAGGGTCAGAAACAAGTCCAAGGATTGGGTTGATCTAGACCCATACTCATTTGTGCCTTTGAGGCTACAATTTTGTGTTTGTGTGCTTGCTTTGTTTTCTTGTCAAAGAAAAATCAGAAAATCAATCCCAAAAACAAAGTTATTCATCCAACATCTGTCAACACAACCAAAAACATCAAAAACAAGGTACAAACAAACAAAGAATCACATTTTATGACCATTCTTCACATCTTGCGAAAGAAGAAGTGTCATCAGAATATCACCTTGAAAAGGAGACCATTGAGCTCAAAGGCTTTAATCAAAAGGAGGAAATTCTTCTATATCAATAGACAAATCTTTGTCTCACATAGAGTCTTTCTACATCGCATGCGTCTATACCTTCAAGGTAAAACAAATGAGTTTGATTCAGAATTATTGAACCGCAGAGCTTTTATGCAATATAGAGCTCTGAGTTATCACAAAAATCAAGGAGGAAAGATTAATCCCAATTTCTTCCCAAACATCTGTATCACCTACAACACAGCTCGAGAAGTGCCACCAACCCCTGAAAGGGAAGAAGAAGAGTTTGTCCCATTTGTGACACAAAGTTTTTATTGAAAGTTGAAAACATTTTCATCCATCATCCCACTCATACATCATCACTTCATCATCAATTCATCCCAAAACTCTCAAAACATTCAGAGGTTCTTGTCCCAAGATCCCTTTTTAGATATTGCTTGAAATCAAAACACATCACATCACTTTTAGATTGTTTCTACATCTAGGATAAGCTCATCCTAAGAGACACATCTACGCAGGTTAAAACTAGTTCATGAGTGAATCCTCTCATTGCTAGGTAGTCAAAATCTGTAACACATCTCAGATTTCTCTACACCTTATCACATCAAAACTTATCAAAACAAACAAGCAATTCAAAGAAAGAATTTCGGTTACATTTACCTTTAGAGTGTTAGAGACCTACATACCACCAATCCACTAAAACATCCATCCTTCATCAAACAACTCATCATCATCTTCAATCAACTTCAAAAACACAAACTTGCAAACAAAATGGCTCAAACCCGATCGCGATCAAGGCAACGAGAAATAGAAATTGAGGAAGAAGAGGACAACCTCAATGAATTTCAAGAAGCACTTGGAGGAAATGTGAATGACGAAAACCCAAGTACTCCCACTCCTTCAACAATCGAAAGGGTTCAGCATAACCCTCATTTTAACAGATTATTTGATGAAATATTAAGGAGCAATGCGGATGCTCACTTTTTAAGACTCGCTCAAGAAGGAGCCAAACTCCCCTCGGACTTTGATCTTGCCCAATTAAGACAAGCATCAGAAAGACAAAGTCGCCATGAGGAGGAAAGAGGTAGAAATCACATCAGATATAACATCCCTCGAGGTAACCCACCACCTCCTCCTCCAAATGAAATGGAGATGTTGCGGCAACAAGTTGAGAATCTCGCCCAACAACTTCATAGTGGTGTTAAGACCAGTCAATTCTCACTTAACGACATCTGCCCCTATCCGTTTGATAGGAATCTTTATATGCCACCTTTTCCACGCGGGTTCGAAACACCAAAATTTGAAAAATATAGAGGAAAGGGAGATCCCTGCGATCATGTCCGAGAATTTCATTCCGCTTGTCTCGAAGTTGCATATGAGGACACATACCTAATGCGCCTTTTTCCCCAAAGCTTGGGAGGAACAACCACATCATGGTTTTCCCGACTACCAGGTGGCATAAGAACATTTGAGGAACTCATCCAGAAGTTCCTATCTCATTACTCTTATAATATTGAACGCGACATCACCATGGCTGATCTATGCAACACCAAACAAAAACCAGGTGAATTATTCTCAGTATTCCTGCAACGATGGCGCCAAATGTCTAGCAGACGTTCTCTTCAGTTACCTGAACGAGAACTAGTGGAAATTTTCATTTCCAACTTAAACGAAGAAATGGAATTTCACCTGGATGTCAAAGATACCGATTCTTTTAACGATATGATCACCAAGGGTATAAAATGTGAAAGGGCACTCATCAAAAAAGGACTCATCAAAATCTTTAATGAACCCAAAGATGGTCCTCGCCCGCGTTTCAATAGTGATAAACCGAACTTCTGGAACAAGAATAAGAATATCGTCAATGATGGGGTTGTGGATGCTCGAACTATCCAAAATGCACAACCTGTGGTTTGATTTGCAGGACAAAATCCTCCACCTCAAAATAACACAAATGTTCCTCCTAATCAAGGTCGCATCACATCTCATGATGAACCAAGACCCCGTCCACAAAAACAAAAACGCACATACACTCCCTTAGGGGAACCCATTGAAACAGTGATGCGACAACTCATTTCTCAGAATTTGATCAC
Source organism: Cryptomeria japonica (assembly GCF_030272615.1). Classification (NCBI taxonomy): domain Eukaryota; kingdom Viridiplantae; phylum Streptophyta; class Pinopsida; order Cupressales; family Cupressaceae; genus Cryptomeria; species Cryptomeria japonica. The sequence continues at coordinate 653,410,915 of NC_081415.1, forward strand.
TCTACCTAAGCTATCAAACTATGAGCCTCAGGTCAAACCGGCATGGTGGAGAGATACTGAACATTGTGAATTCCATCAAGGAAGAGGACACAAGACAAGTAATTGTCATCGATTGAAAGATCTCATTCAGGATCTTATTGATCGGGGAGAAATTGAAATTGAAGGGCATGACCCAAAAATGACCAATAATGATCATCAGATGTTCAAGAATCCACTTCCATCGCAAGATCAAAGGGGTCCTTCCACGTCCAGACGAGGTCCTGATACCACTGATTATACACAAGCTGCGTATAATTACACTGTCAATCACCTGTATGATGCCAGTGAACAAATTGCAACTATCACCTTCAAAAATCCCACCTCAAATTGCAATGTTGTTACACGTCGTGGCAAGGTCACCATCAAGGCAGCTCCACAAGGCACCACCTCCATCCCAAAGCAGTACAATCTTGTGGAACAATTAGACAAAACGCCTGCGCTTATATCCATTTTGGAGCTATTGCGTCTGTCACCCTCTCATAAAACTATCTTGGATCAAGCACTCCAAGAAGCGTCAGTCCCTGCAAACCTGAACACGGACCAATTTCAAGCCATGGTTGGAAATCTAAAGTCATCACCTTGTCTCACTTTTTATGAAAGTGACAACTCTTCTTTCCAACAACCTCATAATGCCTCACTCCACATTGAAGGCTTTGTCAACCAACACAGGATCAAGCGAGTCTTGATAGATAATGGAGCAGGCCTAAACATTTGTACACTACAGTTGGTCACAGCATTGGGATATGCAATAGAATCAGTGGATCCTCGCAAGAAGATCACCATCAAGGCCTATGATGATGCAGAGCGTTCATCCAAAGGAGTTGTGGTACTACCAATCCGAGTGGGCCCCGTGGTAAAGCACATAATTTGTCAGGTTCTGGACCTTCCTCTGCCATATAATCTATTATTAGGGAGACCTTGGATACATGCCATGCAAGCTGTGCCATCTACCTACCATCAATGTATCAAGTTCCCACATAACGGTACAGAGATCACAATCCTGGGCGATGCAAATCCTTTTGCATTTTGCCATAATATTAGCCATCAACCAGAGATTACTGTTCCTAATAATAGGGAAGCCATTTCCTCCACATCATATGTAAATCCCGCCTCTCTTGCCAGTTCAAACACCCCTATACCCAAGCAAGAAAAGCTTAAGATGAAAGTCGCAGAGGAAGGTCCTGGAGAATACAACTTAAGTCAGCTCTTTTGTGTGGGACAAATGCCCACTTCTCCTAGAACACATGGTAAACCACAACAGTTACTCCAGCAACCACTAATCACGCCTGCATGTGCCTTAACGCCTTTCATCCTTGGAAAGAGTCAAGAGGAAGAGACACAAGATGAGGACCTAGCGGACTGGATCTACAAAGATCCCATCACCACTGACAAACCGCAAGTTACACTTCCTACAGAACAATATGGCAAAGGCCTCCTCATTATGAAAAGAATGGGGTATGATGGTCAGAGTGCTTTGGGATCCTGCAAACAAGGATGACATGAACCGCTGTTGCCAGAGTTCAAGCCCAAAGGTAATACAGGCCTAGGCTTTGAAAAAGAAGTCCTTCCTAAACTCAGATTCAAAGGAAAACCCAGCAAACCATTTTGCCCACCTACTACAAAGAGGACACCTTTTATAATCAAAGCACCATCAAGCACTATCTCCACTGCTCCATCAAGGCTCACAACTCCACCGCAACCATCACCAGTGCCAAACATCCCACCAAACGAACCAGTAATCCCATCAGCAACACCATTTGTAGCAACAACTGTATCAGAACCCGCAGCAGCATCTATGGCACCAGCCGTTCCATCAGCAGCCACTGAGTCACCATTACCGATACTTCCAGTAACAAATCCTTTAAACCTCATCACGGTTCCTGCAGCACCGATCACCACAAAGATACATAAACCAATCACACCTGCCGTGTTCAACTCCAAAGACATCCCAGTATGGTATAGCAATCGGATGCTGGAAAGTGATTCAGAGACCGACTCACATGAGTGGGAATTTGATTCTGTACAGCTTAACACTTCAGATGAGGAAGACATGTCACCACCTCCGCCACGCAAAGACATCCCTGTTTACGGAGAAGCACAGATAAAGACCACTTGGGTACCTGAGCTGGAAACATCTTCCACAGACCCTATGTCTCATCCTACGCCTGATTCTGACAGGGAGAGTACCATCAATGACCTTCACCACACTGTCTTAACTCTCACTGATACATCTCCCGCACTTAACCTAATCGATGAAGTAATGCCCATTATCCACCCTGAACTCATTGAATGGAACCAACCAAATCCCCCATGTCTTGATCTCTTCCAGAATGATGAGGCTATCATTGACTTTTTGGAATTAAGGGATAATCTACCAAGCGGGGATCACAAAGCTGGATTCGCCATTCAACTTAATAGCGCAGCATACTTCGGGGCGGATGCCAAACCCTTCAGCTGCAAAAATATAACAATAAAACATGGATCTTCCAGTGAAAACCACACTGTGGCACTGTTTGATCCGACAAAAGTAAAAAGAAAGAGCGTATCCAATGGTGAAAACCTCTCTGAGGCGCCTGAGGATGAAGGGTTTGACATTCTCCCTGCTAGTACACAACAGGAATGATCGACGATTCTCATTGAGGAGACTAAAGAATACAATGTAGGGACTCCTGAAAACCCTCATATCATACATCTGGCATCTCTTCTCACTCCAGAGGAACAGCCTAAGTTTATAGAGTTCTTCCAGAAGCGTCAGATCAACTTTGCATGGTCATATGCAGACATGCCTGGGCTTGATCCTGATTTAGTCATGCATCATCTCACAGTAGCAAAAGGAGCCAAACCTGTCAAGCAGAAGCTTCGTAAGATGCATCCCCAGATTGCAGTGTTAGTCAAAACAGAACTCAAGAAACTCCTGGATGTTGGTTTCATTAGACCAATTGATTATGCAGAATGGATCTCCAACATCGTGCCAGTTGGCAAACCAAAAGGGGGCATCCGCATTTGTACTGACTTCAGAGATCTGAATAAGGCATGTCCTAAGGATGACTTTCCCCTACCAAATATCGACATCATAGTGGATCTGACAGCAGGACATGCCATGCTTTCACTCATGGATGGCTTTTCGGGATACAATCAAATAAAGATCGTACCAGAGGACCAACATAAGACAGCCTTCACATGTCCATGGGGCACATACTGCTGGAATGTAATGCCTTTTGGTCTAAAGAATGCAGGAGCGACCTATCAAAGAGCAATGACCACCATCTTCCATGACATGATGCATACTATGATGGAAGATTATGTGGATGACTTACTAGCAAAATCACTCACAAGAGGAGGACATCTCCATATCTTAGATCAAATCTTTGATAGACTGGAACAATATCATGTTTGACTCAACCCAAAGAAATGTGTCTTCGGAGTGACCTCCGGGAAGCTTCTAGGATACATTGTCTCAAGCAAAGGCATAGAGGTCGATCCAGCAAAGGTAAAGGCAATAATAGACATGCCACCTCCAAAGAATATCAGTCAGCTAAGGACACTACAAGGACGGCTTCAATCCATCCGCAGATTCATTGCACAATTGGCTGATAAATGTCACCCATTCACACACCTACTACACAAGAACATCCGCTTTCAATGGGATGACAAATGCCAGCAAGCATTTCAGGAACTTAAAGACTATCTCATGAATCCACCATTGTTGATACCACCAGATCCAAGTAGACCGTTGTTACTCTATATCTCAGCAACAAGTACAGCATTGGGTGTACTACTAGCACAACATAATGCAGAAGGTAAAGAGTGTGCTGTATACTACATCTCTCGCACACTAGTTGGCTATGAACTCAATTACACACCTATTGAGCGAGCTTGCCTAGCAGTAATCTTAGCAGCCACAAAATTAAGACACTATCTGTTAACACACAAGGTACAACTCATCGCAAAGATTGATCCACTCAAGTATTTACTCAGCAAAGCAGCATAGACAGGTCGCTTGGCCAAATGGGTAATGATTCTAAGTGAATTTGACATTGAGTATGTGGACCGTAAAGCTATCAAAGGTCAGGTTATTGCAGATCAGTTGGCCGATGCACCTCTCATAGGTGATCATCCTCTCATTTTCAATTTCCCAGATGAAGAGATATTCATGATTACAGAAACACAGTCATGGAAATTATACTTTGATGGTTCATACACTAGGCACGGCTCGAGGGCAGGCATTCTGTTTATCACACCTCAGGGCGATAGCATCCCGAAGTCTTACAGGCTCACATTTCCATGCACAAACAACATAGCAGAGTATGAGGCCTTGATCACGGGACTCAGATTAGCCATACAATGGAAATTAAAAGAATTGCAAGTATATGGCGATTCCCAACTAGTCATTCGACAAGCAACAGATGAGTATCAGACCAAAGATGATAAACTCATGCCATACAAGCAAATGGTGGACACTCTAAAGACATCATTTACTACTATCACTTTTGAGCAGATACCAAGAGATCAGAATCGAGCTGCTGACGCTATGGCTACTATCGCATCTCTCCTAGATCTTCCACAAAATTCAACACGCTACGAGTTCTTGGTAGAACAGCTTTGGATCCCCGCTTATGATATCCCTGAATCTGAAATGATATGTCGCCTTGTTGGTTCTGAATCCCCATGGTATGGTGAGTTCTACACCTATCTTCGCGATCGTACCCTTCCTCCCAACCAATCAAATAACCAACGAAAAACCTTCATTCGCCAAACTGCTCGATATACCATTATTGCCGAAACCCTATACCGACGTAGTCTTGATGGTACTCTCCTTCGATGTCTGGAACAAGATGAGATAACAAAGGCTTTGGAAGAGGTACATGAAGGAATTTGCGGGACTCACTCAAGTGGTCCATCACTAGCCAAGAAGATCATGCGAGCTGGATACTATTGGCCCTCTATGGAAAAGGATTCCTACTATTTTGTCAGGAAATGCAAGAAATGTCAAGTTCACGGCGCCCTGATACATGCACCGGCCCAGGAACTACAACCAATCACGACACTATGGCCTTTTTGTCAATGGGGCCTTGACCTTGTGGGTAAAATCCATCCATCTTCATCCAATGGCCATAAATTCATTATTACCGCCACCGAATATTTCACAAAGTGGATCGAAGCTGTTCCACTTACCCAAGTCACCGGCAAGCAGATCGCCTCATTCATCCTCAATTACATCATCTGCCGGTATGGTGTACCCATGTCTATTGTCACAGATAACGGTCTCCCTTTCAAAAATCAGGATGTCCGTGAACTTTGTGAGAAATTTCATATCCAACACCGCTTTTCCACTCCCTATTATCCACAAGGCAATGGTCAGGCCGAAGCGTCCAATAAAAACATATTGAGAATCCTAAAGAAGACAGTCAATGATGCGGGCCGTGATTGGCATGTTCAATTGAATCCATCATTATGGGCATATCGAACTAGCATTCGAACCCCTACAGGTGCAACTCCTTATTCATTGGTCTATGGTGCAGAAGCTATCTTACCTATTGAGGTCGAGATACCATCACTACGGGTTTCCTTGCACAATCTCATTGATGATGAAGCATATAGAGTATCCCGTCTTCAGGAATTGGAGTTACTAGATGAGAAGCGACAAGCTGCATACAATCACCTCAAAGCCTATTAGCAGCGCATGAGTAGAAGTTACAATCACCGAGTTAGATCTCGTACATTTGAGGTAGGTGATCTTGTTCTTCGAGAAAATCCTCGCAACCAACCAAACAGAGAACATAAAGGCAAGTTTGAATCAAACTGGTTGGGCCCATATGTTGTCACTGCTGTATTCGGGTCCGGGGCATATCAGTTGGCTACATCAGACGGAGAACCGCTCGCAGATCCAATCAATAGCATGCACCTCAAAAGGTTTTATACCTAAGGTGTACAGAGCATCAGGCTCCCCTACATATCAGAAAAATACCAAAAACATTCAAAAATGTCCTAAAGAAAATACAAAAACATTCAAATAAATTCAAGAAAAATCATACATCCAAACGGTGAACAACCACTCCGGTGGCACCTTGGGTAAGTGCGATGGTGAAAACCTGGCAAACAGGCGCCACTCGTAAGGGCAATGGCTCCAGTATCTTTTAGGCTCGTTGCGATCACATTCATGCACACATACATCTAGCATCCCACCTTTTCATAGTCAGGTCTACAAACTGGGGGCAATACCCTTACCCTAGTGATGGAAGTGGATTCTACATTGACTTATATATCATTACACTCTTCATTCAGGCGATCCTCAGAAACTACAAAAACATTCAAAAATGTCCTAGAAAATATCAAAAACATTCAAAAACAATATCAGAAAATCTCAAAAACATTCAGAAAATGTCCTGAAGAAAATACCAAAAAAAAAAACATTCAAAACAATTCAAAATCCAAAAACATCGAAAAACCCCTCAAAAATCACACAAAAACATGGCAACACCTTGTACATATCTATCCGATCAAATACAAAATAAACATTGACAACTACTCACACACTGACCATTTACCAATCAAACCACACAATCGACATTAACAATCCAAACCTGTCTTTAAACAAGGATGCATCCTTCCTTACCAAAACAAAGACAAGATGACGTTTTCTTTGACAAGAAAATTATGTTAAGCTATCAAATACTTGGTTGATTTGTGAGTAATTCATTTGTTTATCTATATCGGGATCTTTCAGCATTGTTTTGTATCGTTTGCACATTAGTTCCGATGAAGTTCTGGGGCATGTACTAATGGTGTCTACGTGGGAAGTTCACTAAGCTATGTGATCATAGACAAAAATATAGTCATAGATCACTATGGCTTGCTGACTACAGCGTATACCTCGGCCATATGAGCATGAACCATTACCAAGGATCCATATTCTTTATTCTTTATGCATATATACTGTTTGTTTACAGGTACAATGCTCATTCTTTGGTTCCTCTTCCTCCAAATTGGATAAAGGTTTTATTTTTTAGTACGGTATGAACTTGTCTCAGGATCTGATCAAGCCTAAGATCAAGGAGGACGATCCAAGTCATGCACGAAAGGAGATAATCCTTGTCTGTTCCGCAAGCAATACTCTGGTCGACTTGACCCTTATATCAAGTCGTTTGTATTCACTTGCTATATTAAAATCCATGAAAGAAATACTCAGGTCATCTTGAATCATTGTGTCAAGATGCTTGTATTCTCTTCCAACATTTTAAAGCTCAATGATGAAAATAGAGCACTATGGATCGTCATTTCACCTCATCTGTTTATATCTTGCATTCCGTTGCATATCACCCATCCACTCATTCATTCATATGCAGGCTTTTACATGTAAAACTGATTAATAAAAGCTGGTCTTGGATACAATCACGACCGAGTACTCTGATACATCATCAATGCATTATGCAAAGTCTTAAAACAACCTTGCATTCCTCATAATCATATCATCCTTGCATTTAGGTGCATCTTGCATTGCGACCATTCATGTCATTTTTAAACTTAAACATTGCATATAGTTCATTATTGACATTATTTTCATTAAACAAAATCGTTTTCATCATTGCATCAATCATAAATAATTAGATTCATTCATGAGCTTAACTTGTCTTTGTTTGTTTTAAACCATTTACTAAGCATTTCATCCAGTGTAAATTATCCATTATCATGTTATTAATCTTTTCATCATTTATCATTTGCATACATTTCTTTATAGTTAAAAGATGCCTTCATTCATTACTAAGTATCTTCTTATGCTCATTGTAAGATTCAATCACATTGCGTTCATTATCATTACATTAAGGTGCAGTTATTATACTCATTAGTTATAGTATCATCCCGTTATCATTTGTACTTACAAACATATTTTAAATGCATTTTAGATTCATAAAACCATTTGTTTACAAAACATTGGTTCATACCATTTCATATATCCATTTTACGTATGCATTCATTTAGGCATCATCATATAAACACTTGCACTTTACATTTGTTTATCCATCTGCATTCATTTAGGCATCATCATATAAACATTTGCACTTAAACATTTGTTTATCCATATTACATTCATCTAAACACATCTAGATGCATATCCATACATCAAATCATTCATCTAACCATTACATTAACATCGTCACATAAATCATCTTATCAATGCATCGCAATAGGAAACACCATAAATCCTGTTCATACATCAAAACATAAGCATATATCATCATAGCATTCCATACATAAAGCATTACATCACCAATCAAATACATTAATAAACATTTCATCCTGCATTCATATGTCAGTATCTCACATCATAAATCATCATAAAAACATGCATAAAAGAAACATCTCATCAAATGCATACATCTACACATATCCATCTAAGCGATAAAACATAATCATACATAAACATCCATACATTATCACATGCATAATCATCACAAAATGGGATCTCCTCATATATATCAACTCATATATCAGAGTACAATGAAGTCTACAAAATCAGCTACCAAGAGCCATCCAAGATACAGTCCAAAAAATAGACAATGATACAACACATGCATGCAAAAATGCTCTCTCAGATGCCGCTCTGCCCAGATGCTGTACCTGCCCCACCCCTACCTACTCCACCGCTGGTACCGGAACCACCTGATCCATCTCTCCGTGGAGGCCTCATCGAACCCCCACTCCCTCCTGCATCTCCTGATCTATCCCGCCTCAACGGACCCATCACTCCCCCACTACTCTGCATCCTTTGTGATCGCTCGGATCTCGTCTGCCGCATCTGGGTATAACTGAGAGCTCGCTGACTGAATGGCACAACCTGCTCATATAAACCTCGCCAGTACTCTATCTCGGCCTACGCTCGCCCAAACTGCCTCATAGTCTCCCCTGACGGACCCTGTGCTCCTGCTCGGACTTTCTCCTGTAGCTCCGCCAATCTCTCCACTGCTGTATCTCTCTCCCGCAGCACCACTGTCAGATCTGACTCACGTGCAAATAGCTGCACATCTCTAGCTGCTACCTCCGCCTCTAATCTCTCTACCCGGGCCTGCAAATAACCTATCATGTGCTCCCGCAGATCCCCAGTCGCTCCCTCCCCCATGTCCATGGCTGCCGCACCTGTATCACCCCCTCCACTAGGTCCCTCCTCTGCACCACACTCCCCTGCACCACCCTCTCCTGCACCTGTATCCATCAGGATCTCTCTCTCCATCCCCCTCCCACTCAGCTGCACTCCTCCCTGCATCAAAGGTCCCTGTGATATCTGCAGTGGTAACCCCCCTCTCCCTCTCCGCTGTCTCGGCATCCCCATCCCTCCTCCACCTCCTCCACCACCTCCTCCTCCACCACCACCTCCTCCTCCTCCTCCACCTCCTCCACCACCTCCTCCACCACCACCCCCTCCTCTCCGTCCTCGTCCCCTCTCATCCTCAAATGCTGGGATCGGCTCTGCCGGGTCTGATATCCGTCGAATCGGGTGCGCCGCCCGATACTGGGTATACTCTGCTGTAACCCCTGCATCAACGACCCTCGGTCGTAGATCCCATGGCCTCGCCTGCAGTGTCCGAAACTCTGCCAATGCCTGATCATACGGTAGCACTGGACCCCATGCATACCGCTCTCGAATAACTCGAGCATACTCTCCCGATCCGCTCGGCAGACCCTGCTGCCGTCCAAACTGCCTCATAACCCGTCCTGGCACCTGTCTCTCTATGTGATAAGAGGTCCTCCCAATGAGGAATCGGGTCATAAAGCAATACGGCAGTGCCTCTGCATCATCCTCCCATGGCTCACACTCCAAGTATGGCCGCCAGATCACTGCATCCAAATCATCTAATGCCCGCCGCCACCACTCTAGCTTGCCCAAGTGGGGCTGGCTCATCATACCACTATACATGAACATATAGGGCTGGTCCACGGCTCGGAATCTCAGACTCACTGGTCGAGTCACTGGTAGATGCTCCCATGCCCACACATGCAGCAGCGTCATGCCTACTGCAAGCGAACCTCTCCCCCGGTACACTACCTCGTGTAACTCCTGGTACATGTGCGCTAGCACGCACGGCCCCCAGGCATATCGAGTCCCCTCTGTCACCATCATCTCAATCACCTGTCCCCATCCGACCGCCAATCCATGTGACCGCCTGTCTGGACACAGCAGCCCTCCCACGATCCCTGACAATACTGCTGGAAGGGGCTCATATAGTGCCGCTATATCCTCCCATGCGATCGATCCATCATCAATGTATACATCCTCATCAAATATCCTCTGACAGGCCACCGTCCCCCAAGATCGATCATATGTCACCAGCTGCCCTCGAATCGGAATCCGAAGAATACGCCACACGTCCTCCAAAGTCACCGTCATCTCGCCCTGAGCCAGATGGAACGTGCATGTCTCACTGTGCCATCGCTCTGCTAAAGCTGTAATCAGGCCGTGATTCATCTGAATCACGGGCATATGCATCACCTCATAAAGCCCAGTAGCCGCAATACAATCTATCTCGATTTGAGTCAAATGATCTCGCAACCCCTGTGTTGCGGGGTGGCGCTCGCGTAACTGCAACACGCGTAGATCCTCCTGCACATAGACATTCATCAAACCACCATCAGTTGTTTTGTTATCAAACTTTCTTAAGTTTAAACCTAGACTATCATCGGATATTTTGATCAAGTATCTTCGAGTCTCAACAGGTAAGCAATCATGGCCGCCTAGACTTCAACAGGCATTTCTCCTAACAAATGACCTAAGTCTCATCGGGCTACTATGGTTCAAAACAACTCCCACTTCACCTCGTCATCCATCAATCGTTAGGCATCAGGAGATTTGTTTTGTCCGAAACTGGGGCATCTTATATCCTAAAGCAAAAGCGCTATTTAACCTACAAAAAGTGCTCATTCTGAACAATAGCGCTACAACAACCTCAATAGCGCTCAAAAAACCTTACAATAGCGCTACCAAAACAAAAGCGCTAAAACAGCTACACAATAGCGCTATTCCGGTCAATAGCGCTCAATTAACTACACCATAGCGCTCATTAATCAAAAGCGCTAAAACCGCTATACAATAGCGCTATTACACATCAATAGCGCTCAATTGACCCTACCGTAGCGCTAATTTATCAAAAGCGCTCAAACTTGCCTACAAAAGCGCTAAATACATTCAACAACGCTAAAACTAGCCTACAAAAGCGCTATTGCAGCACAATAGCGCTAATTCATGGAGCAAAAGCGCTAAAAACCTAGTTCCAGCGCTCTTGCTCCGACTTGACTTGGACTCAGCTAAAAACGTATTAAAAATGCATGAAAAGGAAGTTTTCAAATTTGCGTACCGCTGGTCCATAGTCGGTTGGGCGCTGGTACCGGCGGACTCGCTCAAATCGGTGCTCGGTGATCGGAAACGGCATCGTTGCTCCTCCTTGCTCCTCCAAATGTCACTGTCAGAGCTATAGTTTTCAACTAGTCGCGGTCACAAATGATCCTACTTTACCCCCTTTCACTCCATTTATACCCCCCGCCGTCACCGTAACTTCGCCCCGCTCATCGCCGTGGTCCCCGTGAACTTCCCGAGCCCCCCATTTCTCCATGTTTCCCCCGATTTCTTCTATTTTTCACCAGTATACCTCACTTCTTCCCTTCTATCACCTTGCCAATTTTCATTCTTTTTCGAGAGATCGCCCGATTTTTCGAAATTTTTCGGCACATCTCTCGAAGGGGCATACCACCCATTAAATTTACATTTTATGGGGCATTTCTTCACACCAGTTTTTCTTTTTTTGAAACGACGCGATAAACCGCACTGTCTCAAAGAGGGGCAAATGTAGTCACATAAATCTGTCCATTTTAATTAAATGAATATTTCGTATTTATTTGATTAAAAATCCACTAGCCATCAATTAATTAAATTAATATTTAATTAATTCATCCCCAAACATTCTTCTATTAATTAAATAAATTATTCAATTTATTTTAATTAATTCATTAAATCAAATTCACAATCAATTAAATAAATAAAATCTATTTATTTAATTAAATCCCCCTATTCCTCTTTTAAATAAATTAAATAAAACATTTATTTAAATCATTTTAAAACCCCCCCACTTGCATTTTCCTACAAATGCAACTTGCACACATTTTGAAATAAATGAATTTTTATTTTAATAAAATCCTATTTTCCCTCACCCACCAAATCCACTTGCAAAATCTAATCACCTTCTAGATTCTTCTAACCCCTTCCTAATTAGCCTAATCCATCCCCTAATTATTGTCACATTCCTAAGCAAAATGGAGTCACTTCTCAAATGGCCCAAAGTCTTGGATAACCATTGAAGGTTTTCAACCTTCAACCACCAAAAACCCCAAAGTCTTTGAAAACCATTAAAGGCTTCCAACTTTCAACCACTTAATCCCCCAAAGTCTTCAATAACCATTAATGGTTAATTCAACCCTCCCACATGGTTAAAACATTTGTTTGACTCAACCTCTATCCAACCACAAAGGTTTCATCAAGCATTTAATACTTTGACCATGATTATCTCTTAATCATTTGCACAAAGGTTTATCCTTGAATTAACTCCTAATCCAGTGGGTAATCCTAATTTAGGCTTGACCCTTAGCCTTTAGATAACCATGAGGTCTTCTCAGGCCTTTAATGCCTCCAACCTCTTCTTTCAACCCAATCCTGTGTTGACACTTGTCACCATTTCATTGGTGTCAATTGTGCACATGGATTCCCAACTTTCAAGCTTGACCCTTGATTAAACCATTCAATCCTGGCCATCCATTGCTCCATTTTTCCTATAAATAGAGCCCATTCCTTCATAATCCAGATCCTGAAAAACTTGTAAGCATTTAGACTATAGCCATTTTAGAGAGCATTTAGCATAGCATAACTAAATATTGTCTTTTGGTTAAAGCACATCATTTCAGCATTAAAATAGCTTTTCATTTCATGTTTAGAGCTATTCTACAATCTCAATCCTCCATAAGCATCCATAGTGCAAAAAGCTGCTGAGAGCTACACTATTTTGGAACTTGGAGAGGAGAGGAACAAAGGAGAAAGAGCTAATATCATGCTATGAGATAGTTGGAGATATCTCATTGTCTTTACTTCTTTAGTTAGATTCATTAGCATGTTTTTAGTATCTCCTTTGGAATGCCTTCATGTTTTAGTTTTTGATTGATTAACTCTAACATCTTGTGTGTTTTGTGTTCTTTGATCTTAAGCTAATATTGTGTCATTTAGGAGGGCATCAGTAATTAATGTAACCTTTCTTGTTAATATTTTAGAGCATGTAGTCAGTGGTGAGCAAGTGGAGCATGATCTGGGTACACAACCTCAAGAATGTGATGTTCCCCACTCAGGTAAAGAGGACCGTGGTGTTCAACATGTTGAGGTTGAGGCTACATAAAGTGATGTGGCCCCATCAGGTAAAGAGCACAACAATTATGTTCTCTAAATTAATGAAATACTTGTAACAATAATAATTTCTTTTTTTTGAATTTAACCCATTTCTTTGTTATTGCAGAGGACCCACCTTCGCTTCAGTGTCCTCGTCCTCAGTATAGGACTAGGCATACATTGAGATCACGAGCAGTTGGCGGAACATCTGTAGAGGGGGGAAATGATGAAGACACCGATGTTCCACTTAGTCTTTTCATAGCTTCAAAGAAAAAACAAAGAAAGAAATGATTGTAATCTAACTTATTTGATAATGACTGATTTTTATGTGTTAGTGAATGTAATTATGTGCTAATTAATGGTTATGGATGATATGTGTTAATTATTATTGATGAATGTTGCGTGTTAATTAATGTTAATCAATGTTATGTGTTAATGAACATTATGTGATATTAATGAATGAATGCTATATTTTATTAATGGTAGAAAGAATTGATGAATGAATGTTATAAGATGTTAACGGGGAATTTAGAGTGATGTTAGGGGGGGAGGGGCCAAATGAGCTTCCACCTTCACGTGGTTGGCCCTGTTAAGTAGAGAATATTAAACTATTCTCGAAACCAAGCGAAGCTCAACAAGGTAACACACTTTTCAATATTTCATTATGTTGCATAGTTAATCTTATTGAATAATGTATATTGAATCTTAATTGCAGGGTCCAACAGAGCCAACACGAACAACAACACCACAAGTTGCTGGGTATAATGAAATCCCATATTGTCTTGTCTGTACACGAACAATATGAATTGCTTCTAGTGTTGATATCCAAGGTGGGTCTGCAAAAGTTATGAATATGCCTCATCCTTGTAAGTTTTTTTATTACAACTCCTAATTCTTGAGACTAAACTTTTTGTTCTTGATTTTTTTCACTAGTTGTCATAACCTTTGACTTTGATGCTTGTGCCTTAATAGAACTAGATGTTTCTTATATGCATACTTGGTCAAGGAATGCATTATGATGCTATAGGGCTATAAACTAAGATTATGATAATAGTAACCTCTGAATGCATACTTGGTCAAGGACTGCATTATGATAACAGTAACCTTTGAACCTTTATCTCTTCCCTCAAAAATGAAACTTGCCATTTGAATTCCTTTCTCATATTGATTAACTTAATAATATTTGTTCAATGTTTTTTATCGTTAAAATATTACCTTCCTTTTAGATAAATTAGTTAGATTCTTATTATGTTGAAGAACATTTAGTTAGTTTTCTCCTTCAACTGAAGTAGTTATGTTTTATTTTGAAATGCTCAATTTTTTATCTTAATATAGATCACAATTTATTTTCTTTAAGTATAGAATTAATGGAATATTACATATGGTATCAGAGCAACCAAGTTCGACATTGAACCTCAAGCTTTCCACCTATAAACAAAACTATATACATATGCAGGTGCACCATGGTTGAGATAATATGCATGTGCACTATATACAAAACTATATTCGCGAGTAAATCTTTTATTCAAATCCACAATATGAAACACAGAGTTTTATTGGAAGAACACAAGTAACCTTATCTCCTTTAGATAATATCACAAGCAACTGCCTATAGAAAGATGCAGTAATCCACAACATATACACAAAGGAAAGACGACTGATTATATTATGTATGTTTGCAAAATGGTACAATAGTAAGCCTGAGGCTATATTCTACTTCTTCTCTAATGATCCTTATTGTTACAAAAATTCCCTCATTTATATGAGGGTATACATTGTCACCAAGCATCATGGCTTTTCAGCACATAACTATTAATTAGCACTTTTGTTAACAAACTGGAAGATAAACAAGTTCAACATTCCTATGTGTTCAATGTACTTATCATCTTTATACATTAGAATGTCATTGTTTAGTGTCCTCATGTCGCTTTCTGTCTAGAAATGATTGGATAGAATATTGTTAACACAAAGTGACAAATCTTTGTCCCGATCCAACTCTGCTACTGCTCGATTCTTCTCATCACTGAACTCTTGTTTCCATTGTTCCAACGATACTAACTCACCATTACTGTAAAAAGAGGGCACCCTAGGGGTATTCCCATCATCCAGCCTCTGATGCTCTTTCCTTAATTGATTTGCCAATTCATCATGGGACTTCAAGTGAGCCTCGGCTTCAATTTTCTCACCTAGATTCATCAGACTGTTGTCATTCATCAAGCCTTCCAACCGAGACCTGAGCCTTTCATGCTCTTTCACAGCTTTGACTATTCTAGTGTATGTCTTCCAATAGATTTCTGCAACCTACATTATACTTTTGAATCTATGGTCAACGACCTCGAGAACTAACTTATCCATCTTTTGTTGTTCCTTTTTTAGTTGCCGAGATGTCTTTTTGGCCCTATTCCTCCAATACATAGCGTTTGTCAAGGCATCCATGGCATCTCTGTCAACACCATATGTCATCCCTGTTTGACTGGTACCTTTATCAATCTGAAGCAATCTTGCTTGCAACCTCTGTTTTTCTTCATCAGTTTTCTCATATAGGCTTTTGTATGTACAATTTTCTCAGACCAGAAACTCTATCTGATCTTGGTTCAGTTTAGCGACATCCAAATTTAGTTTGGCAGTTTTTCTAGGGTCAGTCTTTCCAACCTGCTGCACCATCAAATGTCCAAAAGCTTCTTCTGTATCAACCAATATAGGTCTTTTATCTTTGGGATAGATAGCCCACTGTAGAAGAGCCTTCTAATCTGGATCATATCCTGATCCTCTAAAGAGTTTATCAATCTCTTTTGGCATCATTTGCCTACTTGGGTCCTGTTTCTTGAGAAATCCATCAAACAACAAGGCAGAGTTCATGTCCCATCCAGAGTATAATAGCACACCAGCTTCCTTAAGCAACTGTCTTCCCTTCTTAGGTGTCATTTCTCTCATCACAAGATCCATCTCCTCTTGTAACTTTTGAAGTTGCTGCTCTTCTTCACTATTTCTCATGTTATTCCTAATTTGAGATCCTTTATGTTGATAGAGGAATGCGGTGAACTCCTTGGAAGCAATGAAGTCACTATCAGCAATGAAATCCTCATGCTCTAGGAATATGATGTCATCCACTTCTCAGACATTCAGTTGTCCTATTGCCAAGTCTATCAGTGTATCCTCTGCATAACCAGGGGGGTAATCCTCTTGAGGAGTGAATGGAACGATGCCAGATGTGGAACAAGGAGACATATGAGCCAAAGGTTCTATATTCCTAATAGTATCAATGTAATCCCTAAAAACAAGAGGCGGGACTCCCTCAAGTATTTCCAATTCATGCTCCACAAGTTTGTTGGCCAACTCCAAGGGGTCTTCAATCTTTTGTAGCACGTTCTCATCCATTTTCCTTCTATAAATCTTCCATTTATAAGCCTGCATTGCTTTCTCAAACTTTATTCGCTTCACTCTGGCCTCTTCTCTACCAATGTTCTTAATGAGGTCATCCGGTAGGTAAGATTTATGCTCTCCAACCTTCAGCTTTTGTGATGACTGGGCTATCCTTATGCATCCTTCAGGATCAAAATTGGGCCTTGGATCCCCCATAGCCATGCCATAATAATCCAATTTTGTCTGCAACAGGCCATAACTCTTTGAACTTTTCACAATAAAATCTGAAAATACTAACAACCCAGGTACAATTGATTGTTTTCCATGGCTTGTCAGATGTTCTGTACTCACTATTGACAGTTGCCTCACAATTTCCAGACAAGCCACTCTGTTAGGGACTGTAAGTGGTAGTAAGTATGGTCTCCCTTCAAACCCGTATACCCTGACTTGTGTGCAGTCTGAAAAACAATACCAATCTCCCCAATTATGTTCAATTGAGGGATCTTCAACAAAATCTTTTGGTCTTAGGAATCTTTGAACCTCTGGTGCAAGGGCATGATCGCACGGGCATCCCAACAGTCTATATAATGGCTTGACAAAGAACTCCTCAAAATGCCAATATTGATTATTCACATACCTCTGGTCCCATGAAGAAACCCATAGTTGCATTGGTTTTCTCATTCCAGCATTGTCATATGTCCTGACATATAACTCTTTTGGCCATAACCCTTCATCTTGTCCCACATACAATAGCATATGCATAAGTAATGAATAATGCTTGAAATGAACATTGATGACATCCCCCTTTAACTTTTCTAACCCATGATTCAAAACCTCAACCAAATAAGCAGGAAAATCAAAGAAGTGGGGGTCCTTAGACTGCAAATCGACACAAATGACCATGGCTGCAATATCCATCAAAGGATGGGATTTTATCCCTAGCACTTGGGCAACACAGTAATAGGTATACTTGAAATATGGATGGAAAGAGTTGACATCATAGGGAGCTTTGTCATCCTGACCTAGTGGCACTAAGGACCCTGCATTCCTAGGTCTATGTATAGGGAGTCTCCATGTTTTGTAAATGTGCTCTAGGTTAAAATATTCACTTGTTAACTTCTTGAGGTCAATCAATTCTTCAAATCCCCAATCCAACTCGAACACGGTGTCAATAACCTCCTTTGTGATTGCAAGAATTGGCTCACACATGTAGTTATATATGGTCCTGGTTTTAGGGTCATAATTGTTTTCCAATGCCTTCATGAGCTCCATATTCACGAATACATTAGCCACAACTAACCTTCCTAAGTTCACTCACCATAAATTGTTGATAGGTTGAGGGGAAACTCTTCTGTTGTACCCATATATGAATAATTCACACCCTCTCAACTCTGTCCATATGTCTCCAAGATCCTCAAACCAGTCCTCCAGGCCTTCCTCATCAGCTCTAATCTTCTTGGACCTCAAACTGGATGATGGGTAATGGTCAATCAGGTCTTGGGCCAAAGAATGCCCTTCCCTTTTCTGTCTTTTAGGTTTTTCTTCTGCAGCGATAGGTTCTTTTCCCTTTCTGGTCTTATTAGTTTTAGATGATGATTCCATTTGAATTTTGTAAAAGAGGTTTGTGTGCAAACAACTTACTTGGAATTACTGAGCTTTATCTGTGAATTTGCCCAATTCCTGCTTTCAGTTCGTCACCTGTGAATTCCTTAATGTTGTGCCCTTTGATGGTTGATCTACTATTTATGGCATATTTAATCAGTTAGTAATGGTGCTTTGGACAATAGTCACTCAGGCAAACGTTTGAATTTAATGGTGATGTGACCTTCCCTGGGATTTGTTTATGATTTTCATGGCAATCAATAATCATTTCGATGAGGATATGTCTTTCGATCATTTGTTTCTTTAGTCCACCGATCTCTTTGTTTCTGTCGACAATAATTTTGTTTCGAATATTACTTCGATCAAGTATTTTTTCCCTTCATCGAAATATTGTATTCAGTCAGTATGGCTGTCTCCTCATCGAAACATATCTGATATCCGTCAAGTCTTATGTCGAAGAAACCTTGGACTTAGGTGTCCTCCTTTTTTTTTCCATAGAAATACTGCTTTCATCGATATCACTATGCCCCGTCGATGAATGAGTCTATTATCTCACCGAAGCTTTTCTTTATTTTCCCTTATTGTTCTTCACCGATAAAGTTACATCGGCAAAACCACGCATATCGAGAACATGCCTTTTAACCTCCTCAAAACCTATATCCTCATCGATATCTTTTATCGATGTAGCTTCCTTTTGTCTGATCGATATTATTCTTTCGATGAAAACACTCCTTTCGGTGGGTCCTTTTTATGTTGCACCTATAGTATTATTTCCTCGAGAACTTTTCTCATTGATGAAGACCCTCTCTACTTTCTTCAATATCTTTTGTTGATGAAGTTTAACCTCCTCGAAACCTATATCCTCATCGATATCTTTTATTGATGTAGCTTCTTTTTATCTGATTGATATTATTCTTTCGATGAAAACGCTCCTTTCGGTGGGTCCTTTTTATGTTGCACCGATAGTATTATTTCCTTAAGAACTTTTCCCATCAATGAAGACCCTCTCTGCTTTCTTCAATATCTTTTGTCGATGAAGTTTAACCTCCTCAAAACCTATATCCTCATCGATATCTTTTATCGATGTAGCTTCTTTTTGTCTGATCGATATTATTCTTTTGATGAAAACGCTCCTTTCGGTGGGTCCTTTTTATGTTGCACCGATAGTATTATTTCCTCGAGAACTTTTCCCATCGATGAAGACCCTCTCTGCTTTCTTCGATATCTTTTGTCAATGAAGTTATTATCTTCGGTGAGTCCTTTCGGCGTTTCCTTCCTTCGATGGCTCTTTTATATCGATGATAATTATTATTTTTTAGTAAAATTGATCATCGTTGGAATTACGATGAATACCAAGCTTTCGACCGACGACTTCTTTGACCGTCGGCATAGTCCATTGGATTGTTGAATTTCCGACGGGCATGGCATCATCGACCAATCCAACGCCGAGTTTTCTACGGTGGATTTTGTCGACACTCCAACGAAAAATTCGTCGAAAATCCGACAAATGGCCATCGGAAATCAGCTCCGAATGTACTAGTGTGGGTGTAATTAGTGCTTCTCAAATGTTTCTGTCCTTGTATTTTGCACTTGTAGATGCCATTTTGCTTCATTTATAAGGTTTGATGCCATTTCCAAGTTTTTAAACAAATTAATTGGACCATGTAAAATAGAAATTTACATGGTACTTTGAGATTCAACTACCGTGTAGATTAAGAATAAAATTCAGCTCAAGTATTAGACTATGTTAGCCTTGCACAACAATCAAAGTTGGTCTTATATTAGAAATTTTGGTGCATGGTACTTTTGCAAGTCTTGTGGACATGATACAATTGAAGTTTATTGCATGGGAAAGTTGTGTTGCATTCTAACATAAACCATATTAACTCCCCACACCCTAAGATCACTTGCAAAACAAAGATAACCTCCCATAAGAGAGAAAATGTCAAGAATAACTTGCTTCATTATGGATACTTGATTGATTGGTTGAATATGAAATGTGCATAAGGTGACATGCTTATAAAGACAATGTTGAGGGATATGATTAGACGAGATTATGAGATGTTTCAATCATGTTTTTTATTAAGGAAAAAATAGGTTTTGAAGGGACCTTGAAACCTTGATAACAAAGAGCAACTAATAGAAAACACACATCCAACCACAACAAAAAACAACAAACAAAGGACACTAACTTGATGACTAACTTATGACATGTCTCAATCCTATGTTATGTGACAACTAACTTGATAATTATCAAATGACCCAGGACACTAGAATTAAATGTAAAAAGATAAGATACGATCTTAAGACAACTAACACCTCCTAGAAAGGTTTTCTAGGACCTAGTAAACTTAATCATGTGAATAGGACCCCACTAAAGAATTTATTTAGGACATAACCTTATCCACACTAACAACTAGAGCTAAGTTTATATATGATTGTTGGTAAACAAATCAATCACTTTGAAATGTTCTACTATGTGCCTAATGGAGGAGTGACAAAAGGTTCCCAACAGTTGGATAGATCGTTCTTTGGACACGATCTTCCTCTACGTTTGGAGGGGCAACTCCCTCGTATGATAGGGGTATTTGTATTTTTAAGTATAATTAACTTGAAAGGGGAAAGGGGAAAATAACTATAAGTGAAATTAAAAGAAATCTACATAACAAACATACGATTGTTATTCTGATTTCATTGACTTATAACTTTATCACTATTAACTCTAGACTATGCATAAGAAGGTAGTGAAATAAAACATTAAAGTTGTATAACACCTATATACTCCAAGGATACCAAAGAAGTCTATAATGTCATATGACCATTGTCTTCATGAAACTGGGAAAGTAATTTGCAAGCTTGTTATTTCAATATCACACGATAGTTACATAACATTGAGCAAATGAATACTTAACAACCATGGAAACACTTCCAATCTACTTTGTATTCAACAGATGAAGTTATACAATCCAAAATTTTAGCTGTCCCAAAACTCACAAAGTCCAAAAAGTCCTTCTACCATCTATCTTTCTAATATTTATAGCCTCTCAAAATAACTACCTCATAACCAACTTTGATTCTGAGTTTAAAACTAACTCATTTCTGCGCAAATTACAACGAGTTAATAACCAACATATTTATGCGCAGAAAAAGTCAACCTACTAACCTTGAATTTATGAGATAGAAGATCACAACTTATTCAATGAAACTAAAAATAAGCTTGAGACTAACTAAGCAAAACATGACAAAGGAGAATATACAAAGATATAAACATGGTGTTAATTTTCGATATCATGGAAGAGCATGCTAGCTAATTATTTGTTTTTGCTGAATTGGTATTTTGGCCTTGAATAACTTGTATGCTTTGAGAGAATCTACCACAAACTTGTACCTGGGAATGATCACATTATCCATTTTTAATTTGGCAATAGCTTGACCATCCTAAATGTTAACCAAATCATGATAGTATGAAGGCATGTCATAAGCATCTAAGGCAACTGAAATGACACTCTCTTCATTCTATTTGCATCTGACACCTGTACATCTACTAATTCAGTATTGACTCTGTCACAAAACTTTCTTAAGAGCACTTGATTGTCCATTTGCTGAAATTTTTCTTTTACTGATATATCACGAATTATATTCATTGTATCTTCTATTACTTTCATTTTTGTTTGTTCACAAGTTATCAAGAGTTTTTGATACTAATCCAAGCATTGCTTGATATTCTCCAATTTCCAACTTATACTCTTGCACCATGTACTGGATTGGTTTTCTTCTTTACGAGAGAAGACCTTTTCAACAATGAGTACATTCATATATGTTTTTTCTATCCTTTGAAATTCTTTCAAAGTATCCTGCCAAGACATCTCTTGTTCTTTGGCGTTCTTCAATTCTGTTGCAATTTCCTGTTCTTGTGCATCAAGTTTCATATGAACATCCTTGGCCTTCTCAATGAAGTCTAATGTTTCTAACTTCATTTGATTAATCCACTCCTCTAACATCCTACTCCGTTTCTTGCATTTGTGTATATCTTCTATCACCTTCTTTTCAATAATTCCTTCAGTGTGTACCAATGCCGAAGTTGAGGCTAACTCCAATTATGTATTTGAAGAATCCACAATAGATTTGATATAGGATGAAAGAACCTGTATTTGTTGCTTAAGTTGATCCTTTGTTTCCTTGTCTTTATTTGCTTTGTCAACAAGAATAATTTCTGAAATTTGAAAATTATGGACAAATCCCTCATGTGTTGTAGGACCTAAATCTACCCGTGTCATGTTAAAATCTGCCTCATTAGCTTTACTTACATCTTTCTCAACAATTGGCTGGGCTACCTCAACACACAAATTTCTTGATGAAGGATTAATTCCCAATCTGGATGCAACTTTGGTTTTCTTGGGTTTGGCCGTCTTGTGAAGTACATTTACAACTGCATCAAAACCAGGAGCTACCAGCTGAACAATTCTCTTCTTATTCTGCAAACTTTGCTATAACCAGAATGATGAAGATGATGACAATGATTCTTGATTATTCACAAATGACGAGGTTAAAGATGTTAAGCTATTTGGGAAGAGTGGAGATTGAACTTCAGTATGAACATCATTCATTTCAACTTCCTCATGAATGGCAAAATCATCACATTGGGGTGATGAAATAATGATAGAAGGCGAGATAGAAGGAATTTGCTGATTATCAACATTGGGAGGATGTTGAGGTGAAATACTTGTAACTCATCTTCAAGCTCCTGGGCAAGATTCATTGTGTTTCCTTTTGTCTTTGATCTCTTTTTCTTAATGACAGAGCTAACTTCACATGCCTTCACAATATCCTTCCCTTTTTCCGGATCTTCTCCATCATCACCTCCTTTGGATATATTTTGGTGTAGACTCATCACTAGGTTTGATCTTTGCGAATTAGCTGGATTGGAAGAACTTCCTTGTTCTCCACTTCTATCTTTTGAGGAATTAACTTTATATGAAGGTCTAGTTGTCGTAGCCTCAATCCTCTTACCTTTAACCCATTCAAGTGTCATTTGAACCACATAAGTTGTTCTTTCTTGAATACTTCTTATTTCTGTAATTGACCAATTAATAGGTAGAAGTGGAAGAAGTTGAATCCTCTCAAAGTAAAATCCATCAATCAAATCAAGTTCATCATCCTCAATGCCATTCACATTTATTTCAATTCTATAGTCAATTATCTGCTTGATAGAAAATCTCATCTAGTCCCTTTTTCGTACCTCAAAATCATCTTCACAGTCTTGCCAAAAATCTTCTATATCAGAAAAGTGTTCAAACCCGACACCAAGCTCTAACTCTCCTGTAGCATACCCTTTGCTATCAAAAGGAAACCTCATATCATAAGGATACAGGTGAATATTTGCTATAGACCTTTCGATACTTTGAGTATCTGAATAGCTCTCACAACTATAATAACCAAGTCCAATGGGAAAAGAAATAATACTTTTTCTTTTATTCCGATAAATTTTGTTGACTTGTGCTATCTGCCTACATACCTCAATTAGGATCAACTTATCTTCAACAAACCTTGGCAACATGAGAGGGCAGCCATCATAACCTCCTATTTGAATGTATGTGAGCTTTAGAAACTATATAAAGTAACTACCATATTTTTGAATCAATGCTACTGCTTCTGAGGATATCCCGAGTCCAATATTACCCTGTAGTTCTCTTACTGTCAACATAGCAAAAGCATCATTAACCCGCCTAAAGTGATGATAGCTTTCCTCCAATTGCAGCCATGGATGATAATTGTAAATCTGAGTTGCATCATCATAAATGCCTTCAACATTCAATCTTGGCCATTTCTTCATCCCATCAATGACATAGAAGAGGTATGATGTCATATAGAAATTATAATTGTTCTTCAGTTTGAGTAGTTGATCAAAAAGATTATTGCTAATAATCTCAGCCCAATTAATAAATTGTATCCCCTCACAGATGATATTGATAAACAAGAACATCCACCCTTCCAAGTCAATAGAGTCCTCATTTCCTATGACCCGGTTCAAGAAAATAACCATATTAGCTACATCCTCCATCAACAGAGACTTGTGAATTATTTTAGGAAGCTGCGTTTTTTCTTTCCTTGGTTTTGCTAACCATTTTCTGGCTATATTATTCAAACATTGGGGTTCATTATTGATAAAGTAATTATTTGCATACTCTCTATCTACCTCTATGAATTGGTCTCTAAAAGGCAATCTGAATATTATGGCAATAGAGACTAGATCAAGTTTAACAACCACATTGCCTTCTGTTGTCCTAATTTATTTTGTATCTGGATTAAATGCTTTCATGCATTCCAAAACTAATTTCGGACATTGGACTAATGTGGGGTACCCTGCTGCATTTGCTAATCCACTATCTAGTAACCTCTGAGCTGTCAAAGTCTTGTCTTTCCTTTCCATCAATTTCCAAAAATCAGAAAGACTCACATTTCCCAATTTAGTATCCCCAATATCTGGAAGCGTGCATTTAAGAATGGGTGCATAATCGGGGCTATGAAACTTACACTTCATTATGACAAATAAAAATATCACTCACTCAGCCTTATTTTAATGTATGCTTGCAAATAGCTTACATCAACAAAATGACACATGTCAAAATAGTTCACATGCTTTGTCTACGCATTCACATTATGATTTGGAATATAAGCACAAGCTGCTATATTAAACATTTCACATGTATGGTCTATGCCTACATGTTCTACAGGTACATGAAATGACTTAGGCCATGATACTATGATTTGCATCACCATAAAGCAATTAGCAGCTTAATCATATGTGTATAGCTTGCACTACATCTTCCAGAGAAATTGCAATGACAACATCTGGTGAAATCTCTTTATGTTTTATGCATTGATGACTGTCCATAACCTATTCAAAGTTCCTACTTAAATATCATAGAATTCGGTCTTACATGAGGATTCAAGTCCATTGATCCTTCATCCCCACCTCTTAGTCTTAATAAAATCCAACTTTTCTTTTCTCGAGTGTTCTTGCTACCACCCACAGAGTATCCCAACTACCGAGCAATCGATACCTTCCTCAATTCCGAGTTCCCATTAAGGAAAGCTCTGACTTCAGCTGTCCCACCTCTAATTGTTGCCCATGGGTTCGAATCAAGCTATTGAGATGGGTACCTGGTTGCCTTCTCAGAGAATGACAAGTTTAGAAAGGTCCCATTGAGTCAGATTTAGAGGGGTGAATGAAGGCACCCTACTATTCTAAGGGGCATCCACATATATAAAAGCGTATTATCGCCAATGGGTTCACAGTGACATTAATAAGTGCAGTTGCTAATCTGCATTGATAATTTCTTTAATGTGTATGATCCTTGCATTGCAAAATGTTATTTATTTAGTGCATTCTGTCAAACAAGTGTCATACATGCATTATATCAAATAGTTCATGTGCATTGTCTGTACTTCAACAATCTGCTTTCTCCATACTTCCACGATTTGCCTGTTCATTCTGTCAAGAACCATGTGTAGTGTTGATGTTTTTTATTATACCTCCCATATCCACGACATGTATATCAACCTTACGAAGAATTAACAACATTTAGTTTGGCTTTACATCCACCAATTGCAATATATATATATATATATATATATATCATGTAATCAAACCTCACGGTAGGCAGTAGTCTCAGATTTGGTAGTCACCTCTCCCAGAGCAAGTGCAACGACAACAACTGATGAAATCCCTCTGCCTTTTAAAGCTTTGATGAATGTCCATGACTTGTTCAAAAGCTCTCGACTTTGTATGAATGAAATGGAAGGTAGACAAACTTGCATTGCATATTTGCATTATTACTCATATTGTCTTTGCTTACAAAAAGCCATGAGACAACATTGTATTTGTGCCTTTTCTTTTTAACTCTTATGGAGAAGGTTAAGAATTCTCCAAAATGGAGAATTTCTAACCTTTTTAGACAAAGCGGGTCCACACAAGGTTAGGAAATAAGGTTAGAGATGGTCCATTTTGGAGCATTCTTAACCTTTTTCTTTTTTTCTTTTTTCTTTTTTCTTTTTGAGGTTATGAATATGGGTTAAAAATGCTCGAAAACGGAGCATCCTTAACCATTTCTTTCAAAGACTATGATCTTGACCTCCAGAAACCATTGACTATGAATGAGAATAAGGAGAAATGAAAATAATGACGTTTTTAGAAAAAAAATTTCCTCAAATGACCATAATATTAAAACAATTTAAAATATTAAATTATTTTTTGAAAAATAATTTAAATATTTTAAATTTAATGCCCAAACTTAGGAAAGACGACCACTTCTTCCAAACGGTAGGGAGTTAGGCTCTAAAATTTGAAACGCACGTTGATGGTAGGGAAACGATCCAACATCATCATTTATTCCTCATGATGATACCTAGGATGAGAGATTTTAATCATTTTTTGGGTGACGGTTATCAAAATTTGAAAGTTTAATATATGATAAACTATGAACTGGGTTCAAGCAAAAATTAGTCACATGACACAAAATGATGCTTAGAACATGTCTATCAAATTTTTTTCCTCAATTCTTGGTAATTTTCAAAACTCATTCTTTTTTTGATATTCTGATTGATAACGACCTTGATTCACATGCTCACTGCTTACACATAAACACCTATTGGATCTTCATTCAACATTGAGATCGATTTTAATTTCAAATATTAGGTATGCCAAATATGGGACAACAATGATGCAACAACATCCCCGGTCGATGAGAAATCTTGCATCATCAAAAATATTTCCTTTTAGTTTTGTTCTTGTTTAGTTCATTGTGCAATTTTTTGTGTTCTTACTAGTTGGTACTGGTAGTTGCTTGTTCTTCATGGAAGATCTTAGTTTCGGTTTCCTGGCGATTTCATGTGCTTGATTCCATATTTTCAGTTCATTTGGGTTCTTTTCCTATCAGTTATCACTTCCGGTTGACTATTTCTGGGCTCCTGAACAGTTCTTGTATTTATCGATTGATTTTCCTTCATTACCGACGCGATTCTTGGCATGTGGATCTATCTTAGGTCTTGTCTGATGTTCTTTGGCGTGTGGCCGACCTTCCTGCTGAACCACACATTTTGGTTGTTATTTTCTGGAAAGATTTATTAATTCTTAGGGCCGACCTAATTACATGTTTCATTTTCCTACATTGGCAAATGTAATCTTATGAGGCAAACCCAGATATGTTTTGGTGGGTATAAATATGATGTTATGTAATCATTTGTAGGGGGTAGTGGAAGTAAAATTGAGAATAAGGATTGAGATTCACATTTTGTGATATGGTTGTGTTGACGTGTATTTTGTACACAACCAAGCACAGAATAAAATACCCAAATGGTACCTTATCCTCTCTTGAGTAAAGCCTCTGAATGTTGAAGATATCATGAAAAGGATCAATCAGGGTGACTTCAAGGTTCTTCGTTGTAGGATCTCTATGTGTGGATAAGCACCAGTGGTAGTTGTGAATGCTGTTTCTTCAAGGGGCCTTACGTATTTTCGATCTGCAGGAACAGGATTTTCCTAAATGCTAACAGGTTCTCAAAAAATAGCAAAAGATAGGGTTTTCAAGAGATGAATTCTAATCTAATCCTAAGAATGACTCAATGTAGGCTAGACTTGGTAAGATTCTACCAATTTCAATATTGCCAAGGAATGACAACTCTACTAGAATTGATGCGATCTTCTAAGGTGATTAGTGATTTTCAAATCATCAATAATTATAGATACTACCATAAAGATACATATCAATAGTTCAATAATGATTGAAGGTTCAATAAATCTCAATATTTCCAGTTGACCACACAAGGCGTCCTTACAATCAGTTAGAAGCTAGTGGTTTGGAACGTGAATCTCACCAAAGATCAAGCACAACACTTAGTCCTTCAAACTTAAATACTACTTTGACTGAGAATGATTCAAGAAGATAAAAAACAATGAAGATAGCCACAAGAATTGCAATAAAACACCATAACTTCAATATTTTATTGATCTCAAAGCCAAATGGACAACAATTGTTCAAAATTCTTTCTTCACTACTCAATCTTGCTACAAAATAACTTTGTTCTCTTCAAAGCTCTAACTATTATCTATCTCTCTAATATCTAATGACAAAATGAAAATGAGTGAGGGTATATATAGCATCCTCAATTACAATGAATGACCCAGATCAAAAGAAGATCAATGGCTGAGATTCTGACACCTAAACCCTAATTAGGGTTTGTTACAAAAAGTTCCCTTTTTAGATGAACATTATTAAATGCATATCCAAATATTTAATTGGCACAAAATTTGAGGAAACAAGACCAATGATAACTAAGATGCCACATCATCCTATAACAACCTCTCTTCTAGAACCTTGTTCCCTTTCCAATGCTCTTTCTTAGCATATGCAACAAATCTGGACACAATTCCTTCAATCTCAGCAATAGGAATCTCAGGAAGATTCTTCATTCGTTCCTCCAAGTGAATAACCTAATCGAAGGAAGTGAGAAGAGCTGCTTCCCATCCAGGTTCGAGTTCTTTGATCTTCTCAATCAGGAGCATGGTAGTGAACATCAGGTCTCGTTGCTCATCTGTGATGACATTTTCCTCTTTGCAAAAGATGACCTTGATTCTTTCTTCCAACTCTTGGATGTCCACATCTGTCTCAATCTTGATCCGTCGGCCAAGGATGGTACACAATACTTCAAACACTTTATCCTAAATTGGATGGATGACACCTTCAACTTGATTGCATTTGGTGCTGATATCTTCAAAAAGGACCTCTTTCATCTGGAGTAGAGTTGACCACTATAGTAGGTTATGAGTTCCTCCATCCATTATCTTTTCTTGTGCTAGGATCCTTCTTGGTGTTTGCCTGATTACTTGCAGAATGGGAATGATAACATCTCTAGTGTGAGCGAAAGCGGCTACAGTTATCATTAGATTGTGGACAATCTCAAGGACCTGGATAGCTCAATGGATTGTCTTCATCATTCTTGTTGCAAATTCAATAGCTACCGTGTGGGATTTATCAATCCAAGAACTCACAAGCTGAACCAACCTCTTGACCCTTTCCGCTTCGCCAACTGATTCAAGAGGAAGTTCTTGCACAAGAGATACTACTGGATCCTGACGTCTCAAGGGCTGATTGAGATGACTAAAGTAGCCTCTCCAAGCACTGACCTCTCTCAAGCTTCTTATTCTTTTCCATTTCTTCCTTAAGTTTGCCCTTAAGTGCTTCAAATGAATCGGTTGCCTCATCCATTGCCTGTTCAGTAGTGAGTGGACCAATCTCAAATGTTTCTACGTCATACTCATCTGCAATAATTTCACCTTCATACTTGTCCACTACTGGTGTAGCTATCTGCAATTTCCTGGATCCTGTCTCATCCCTTAGCACCTTGGACATCTTTGTGGCCTTCTTCTTTTCTGTTACTTCTTGAGAATTTCCTATAAGGCTCTCTAAGTCAATTACATCCTCTTCATCTTCAATCACAATCACCCTTGTTAGTCTCTCCTTCAACCAATCTGGAATGGCAGATCTTGTCTCTCTCACTTGTATTTTTTTAGGCAGTGGTTCATCTTCTCGGAGAGGAGATGTCGCTTCATCATCATTCTTATCTTCATGTAGCTCATTAATTTGGGGAGACTGATTTGATGAATGTGGAGGTGTCTGTCCTTTCTCTGGCCTATCATTTTGCATCATGGATTCCATAGATTCATCAACCTCAGGTACTATCTTCTCTTGACCTTTAGCTTGACTTTCCTTCTTTCCATGTCGAGAAGATGTGCTTGATGGGCGATCTCGATTGGCCTCTTGCTTCTTCTTGGAAGATTCTCTTTTCTCAGGTCTTTCTTTCCTCTTTGTGCCTCTAGGATGAGAAGTGTTCTCACTCACGCTAGCTTCTCCTTCCTCTGGCCTTGCCTCGAAAGTAAAAGTCATTGATACGTTCTGCTCTCTCAACTTCTAATGTTGTACATCCACCCATCTGCGAGTACATGATAAAATAGGAGCCATCAAAGCTCTCAAGTCAAAAACCTCAGGTTCATTCCAATCTATCTTCACTGCTTTGTCTTCTTTGTCATAGGATGACTGGAGATGTTTGCCATTGTCCTGAGCTTGATCGGCTACTCTGTAAACTTTGCATTTCCTGATGAAATCTAAAGGTAATCTGGAATCCTCCAAAGCTTGAGTATTAGGACATACCTCAACTGAATTCCCCAATATGATAGGTACGGGAACTCCATTTCCATGCTTGTGTCTAGATACCTTTGCACAAGCTACCAACTGCCTGGTTACCTCAAGTAGCACTATCCTGTCTGTCGGATACCTCGGCAACATGTAGGGAGGTGAAGGACACCCCTGAACTCTGATATATGTAAACTTTGGAAACTGGATGAACCATGCACCATACTTCTTCACAAGCTCTTGTGCATCCAGAGATAGTCGATTGTGAATCCCGCCTTGCAATATCCTAGTTATGTTCATCATGAAGGTATCATTGACTAACTTTTAGTCACTTCTAGGTGGATGATGGAAATGAACATAAGAGTCACAAACTCTCACTTCTCCGGGTCCTCTTCCGATCACTCCTCTGTGAGGTAGCCCTGCATACTCGAAACTCCTGATCAAGGCATATATGACATATGAGCTCATATGGAATGATTTGGTAGGTCTTAGTCTTCTCAACTGCACATCCAGACTATTACTAATAATTCTGGCCCAATGAATCATTCCTTTTCCTTGGACAATCACTTGAATGAAGAAGAACATCCATTTCTCGAAGTAGAAGGCTTGAGGAGCCCCTGTAACTCGATTGAGCAAAGTTAACAAATCTCTGTACTCCTCCTGGAAATCGATCCTATGTGATGTGTTGGGAATCTTGTTTAGGCGAGGATGACTTTTGAGCAACCAATTCTTGTTGATGAGATTTAGGCACGTGTCGGGATCATCTTCATACATTGATTTGGCTCCTTCTAGGCTTTTGTGAATCATATCTTTATGCTCTGGAAGATGAAGAGCTTCACTTATAACCTCTTCTGAAAGGTAAGCTAAAGTGTTTCCTTCCTTGGATACGATCGATCTTGATTGTGAGTCATAATGGCGGGCACACTCGATCATCAGCTCATGACATTGGACTGCTGGAGGGAAACCTGCCACCTTGATGATGCCACTTTCAATTATCTTCTTCACAATAGGTGATGGCTTGCCAATGTAGGGGACCTCTTGAAACTTCTTCACACTGAAGTTTCCCAAGTTGGTATCTCCGATATTACTCCATTTGGACACGATCCTGGTCTCCAATTCTTCGTTCTTCTGATCTTCTTTGATGAGGGCTGGATGACTAGTGGATGCTCCTGCCTTTGGAGTCGCCATCTTGACACCTACACAACATTTCACAATTAGTAGCATATCTTAAAGCGTAGAGATATAGAGTAAAAAGGAAGATTTAAGATTTTAATTAGGAAACTTCATGATAAATCTTGAGTTATCATTTCCTAATTAACCATGCAATACTTAGATTTTTCAAAACAAACGTTCAAAATTCAAATCTTCAACAATGGTGTTAAGATGATTTTTCCATACCTCCTCTTGAGTATTAAAATTTAAGAAATGATGTAAAAATAGATGAATTTCACTAGGCAACACTTGAAAGAAATTCATTCCTCCAATTAGCTCTCCAAATTCACACTTAAGGCAATGGTTGAATGATTTGAAATGTGAAACGAACTCCTCCAATATATAGAGCGCTCACCCCTTTGCTCCCTCTAGGCCGACTTGGGAAAATGGGGGTTAAAAATAAATAAAATTTCCAAAAAAGGGGGGCCGACTTGGCAAAATAAATGAAAATAGTGCCTTGAGCGCTTTATATTTAATTTTAAATTAAATAAAAATTAATTTTAAATGCCTCCAAAATTAAAAGTTCAATTTTCTAAGGCCTAAAATCAATTTATTAAATGCCAAAATGCCTTTTATTTAATGCTAATTTAATTTTAATTTTCCAAATGCTTCAAAATTAGCAATTCTAGCGATCAAATGCAATTTGGAGAATATTAATTTTTAAAACAAGGCTTAATGAGATTTCATGAGGATTTCGCCCTGGACCCTCTCTGAGGGTCAGGAGCGATTTTTTGAATTTTAGCCTTGAATATTTCACATTTTGACTTGAAAATCTCCTGGAGGGTAAATTGATATCCAGTTAATGTGTTGCACTTCAAATTTGACATTTGGTGTGATGAAAAATAGGTGGAAATGTCAATTTCACCCTGGGCCCTTAGCAAGGGTCAAGAGTGATTTTTCATTTTCTAGCTGGAATCCACCTTGGCTCGATTGTTGACCCTTCAATATCACTTCTAAGATCCATTTCCTTGCACTATAAAGTTAATTCATCAATAATTTTGAAGGAAATAATGTCCTTAAAGGCAATTTCGCTCTGGGCCTTCACTGAGGGTCAAGAGCGATTTTTCATTTTTTGCTCAAAATTAGCATTTTTCAACGTCCAAAACCTCTTCAAGACACTTCAACTAGGCCTTCTCACTGACTTGTAAACTTAGCTCTATCCAATTTTGGAAAAAAGGTGTGATTTTGAAGTTTTTCGCCCTGGACCCTCAGCAAGGGTCAGGAGCGATTTTTGCAAACTAGGCTTGATTCTTCGCCATTTTTCATTAAAACTTTATTCATCATTTGGCAATGTCCTTCCTTAATCCACTCCAACCAATTCGCTTTGTTGTTGCAAGGTAAAATGAGGATTTTCAACAATATCGCTCTGGGCCCTCTTTGAGGGTCAGGAGCAATTTTTTGGTTTTAGACACATTTCTCCATCCTTTGGACTCCAAATTGCTTCTAAGGCATAAAACATCATCTCTTCTTCCTATCCACACTAGATTTTGCCTCAATTTATCAAACAAAGGAGATAAACCTGAAAAATCGCTATGGGCCCTCTCTGAGGGTCAGGAGTGATTTTTGTAATTGCCTTCAAAATACTGACTTTCAACAATCTCCTTTCACTCCAAGGCATTTTAAACATTATTTCAAATCTATGTCTAGACTTGTCTTTCCACAAACTTGGATGAAAAGTTCCCATATTAGGTTTTTCGCTCTGGGCCTTCTCTGAGGGTCAGGAGCGATTTTTTGATTTTGGGTTGATTTCCTCTTTCGTTGATCATCCAAATTATATTAAATGGGTAGAACATGCTTTCCTTCATCCCTTCCAATCATAAAAATCACTTTTATCTTGCAAGAATAATGCATTTTTGAAAATCTCGCTATGGACCCTCTCTGAGGGTCAGGAGCGATTTTTGCTACCTGGACCAAAATGCTTCACTTTTCATCTCAAAATTGCTTTGCTAAGGAAGATGTCATCTTGTTTCATGCTATGAATAAACTCTCATGTCCAAGAAAGGTCAAAAAATGTGTACATGAAGAAAATCGCTCTGGACCCTCACTGAGGGTCAGGAGCGATTTTACCTTTCTTGGGCAAAACTCCTTCAATTCATCATCTTCAATCAAGTCTAGATACTTTAACATGCTCACTTCATTCTCCCCCATTCCTTTGACATCTCAAATTGACCAAATAAAGGTAGAAATGACCTCTATAAGTTTTTTCACTATGGGCCCTCTCTGAGGGTTAGGAGCGATTTTTCTGTTTTCAACAAGGTCCTTCATCATTTCTAGTCAAAACTTCTTCAGGTAGCTGGGGAAAGTCATTTATTTTCCATTCATGATCAAAAATTGGTCTCTTTCCATTTCAAAATGAAGGAAATCAAAATCTTGCCTTGGGCCCTCTCTGAGGGTCAGGAGCGATTTTTCTCTCTTAGGCCAAAAATCATCACTTTTCCTGCCTTCAAAACTTCAATCGCCCTCAGTGACATTCAATCATCCTTTCGGGAGACCCTGCACAAAGCACATTAGAAAAGTCAGTGACAAATATGACTTAAACAACATTTTTGCCTTGGGCCCTCTCTGAGGGTTAGGAGCGATTTTACCTCTTTAAGCCAAACTGCTCAAAATTTAAGTCTCAAATCACTTGGCAAGGCAAAGTCAGGTCATTTTCAAGGCTAGGAACCAGTTAGCAAGTCCATCAAAAATAAGAAATTGTACTTAGGATAAAATTCACCTTGGGCCCTCAGCAAGGGTCAGGTTCGATTTCTCTATTTCAGGCATCATCTCACTTCAAAAAATGGATCAAAACTTACCCAGGCAAGAACACACAATTTCTCCTTCAAAAATGCTAACACTTAGTCAAAATTGGATTTCACCCTAAAAACCCTAATTAGACCTGACCTAAGACCTATTTGACTCCCCTGAAAGGCTTACCTTATTTCAATCATCTCAATTCTTTGGGAGGACACTTAACAATTCCTCAAAATTTAACTGGACTCAGCCTGAATAACATCCAAAAGAAACCCCTAAGGTTTAGCCCTAGCCCAGACAGACCACTCACTCACTCAAAACCCTAAAAGCAGATAGAAGAACAAGCAAAACAAAATCGAAAAAGAAGGGGGTCCCCATTCTAATGGGGCGATGTGTGAAATGGTCACAACAGGTTGATTCTTAAAGTCCTAGATTGGGTTGTATCTGGCTAATAGCTTGCATGTAACCGATTAGTTGCCAGATGTTCTTTGATGATTATATGATGAATACCAGATGATTGCCAAAAGCTCTAAAGCATTAATATGATCTTTTTGGATGATCTTGTTATGTTTTCTTGTTCCTTTCATTGTGTTGCACGTGTTGCATAAGCCAATTGATTCTCTTTGAGGGTTTTATCGATTATGGCTGCATCAAGTGGTATCAGAGCTAGTTATAGACTGGCTGGTAGAAGAATTATTTGCAAACATTGAGGCATTCCTTTGGGTGGATAGATCATAAATTGGAGGCAGGCTATGTGTGTGTTCAATTGATTGCCGAGGGGAGGCAATTGAAACAAACAGTCAGATCGTCGAGTTGAGGCAGATCACCAGAGTGGAATCTCTTTGAGGGTTTTGATTCTCTTTGAGGGTTTTACCGATTATGGCTGCATCCAGTGGTATCAGAGCTAGTTATAGACTAGCTGGTAGAAGAATTGTTTGCGAACATTGAGGCATTCCTTTGGGTGGATAGATCATAGATTGGAGGCAGTGTGTGTGTGTGTGTTCAATTGATTGTCGAGGGGAGGTAATTGAAACAAATAGTCAGATCGTCGAGTTGATGCAAATCACTGGAGTGGAAGAGGAGATGCCGCCGAGAAGGACAAACCCCTGGAGGGTAGAGAAAATGATGGAAGACTTTAAGAATGAAGGGAGGAATGAAATCCGAAACGCTTTGGCTGATTTACGGAGGAACCCTGATTCTGAGGAAGCCAGTGAAGAGCTTGAGGAAGCTGAAGGACCAGAAGATGAAAGAGAGGAAAGATTCCTGAGAGTAGTGGTGCAAGCAAGTGAGGTTCATAAAGTTGAGGTTTCCAACTTTTCCGGAACACTAAAACCGTAGGATTTGATCTACTGGATCAGAGAGTTGGAGGACTACTTTGAGTTTGAAGATGTCAAGGACCCGCAGAGAGTCTGGATGGCACAAACTAAATTGAAAGGGAATGTTTTGTTGTCGTGGAAAGAATTGTAGAAAGACAGAGTGGAGAATGGTGAATTGAAGATCACTCGGTGGAGACAGATGGTTGCAAGATTGAAGGCCAAGTTCATACCGAGAGACTATAAATTAAAGTTGTTCAAAAAGTTGCAGAACCTAAAACAAAGAAACATGACTGTGAAGGAATATGTTGAGGAATTCTACAAAGTGATGATTAGATTTAGACATA
Organism: Cryptomeria japonica; assembly: GCF_030272615.1. NCBI lineage: Eukaryota > Viridiplantae > Streptophyta > Pinopsida > Cupressales > Cupressaceae > Cryptomeria > Cryptomeria japonica. Next base: position 653,447,132 of record NC_081415.1, read on the forward strand.
GAGAGATGGACAAAGAAAAGGTGGCGAGGTACCTCAATGGACATGCTTTTAACATTCAAGATGGGATGAGTATGTTGAAGGTTTCCACAGTTGAAGAAGCTTAGCAATATGCTTTGAAGGTTTAGGAGAAGATGAGAAGAAGACAACCGAATAGGGGAAAGGAGAAATTCAAGATGTGTGACAGTATGGAGAAACCGGTTAAAGAAGATGTGTGAAAACCTAAGCGGAGTAAATAACTAGAGCAAAAGACACCAAGAAAAGGTAGCATCAATACCAGTAGAGAATTTCTTGGCAAATATTTCAAGTGTGGAGAAACTGGACATAGATTCTATGAATGTAAGAAGGGAATGTCAAGAAGTTGCATGGAAAATGAGGAACCAAAAGGTGATGGTATTGCATTTGACTATGCACCGGAGAAAGGAGAATCCCTTATGTTTAGAAGAAAGGATACTAGATCTACTATGAGGAAGAGTCTTTTTCGGACTGTGTGTAAATCAGGTGGTAAGTGTTGCAAGGTTATTGTAGATAGTGAAAGTACTAACAATTTGGTATCTGAGGAGATGGTTGTGAAGGTTGGATTGAAGAGGCTTCAACATCCCTATCCTTATGAGGTGGGTTGGCTGCAAGATGATCAAAAGATAGAGATAACATAGTAGTGTTTGGTAAATTTCAATATTGGGCCTTTCAGAGATGAGGTTTTGTGTGATGTTGTATCTATGAGTGCTTGTCATGTCTTGTTGGGAAAACCTTGGCATTATGATAGAGGAGCTATTTATGACTGTAGAAAAAACCTAGTTACTATTGAGAAGGATGGGCAAAAGTTCACATTGATTTCTTTGAAGGAGAAAGAGAAGGAGGTCAAGAATCTGAGTCTTGAGAAAAGTTTCAGTACTGAGAAACTAGTGGAAGAGGTTATACCAGAAGGTTTGATAGAATTGGTTCCAGAGGTTATACCAGAAGGTTTGAAGGAAGATATGATGACATAGGTTAAACTGGAGGGTGACATGAGTTTGTAGAAGGATCTGATAGTTGAGCCTGATGGATAGATGAAACCCGATGACAAAGAGCTTATAGTGACAAACCGACTTAAGTCTTGTGGTAGAACCAAATCAGAATTGCAGAAGAAAGAGAACATTAAATAGAGACAATATGCACATCTGAAAGAAAGAAAGATAAACAAAGAGAGTCAGATATTAGAGAAGCCGGTTGAGGCACCAGATTAGCTGAAGCAGAGGTTGGTAGATAAAGAAGATGTTTGGATCAGAAATGAGCAAGAGGTATTTATTCTGAATCCTTTAAGATGTTCATGAGTTGCCTCTCATGGAACATGTTTTTCTACGTGGGTTGTCTGATGCAAGAGTAACCGACGTCGATGAACAATCTTGCATCATCCAAAAATATTTCCCTTCAGTTTTGTTCTTGTTTAGTTCTTTGTGCACTTTATTGTGTTCTTACTGGTTGGTACCGGTAGTTTCTTGTTCTTCTTGGCTGATCTTAGTTTCGGTTTCTTGACGGTTTCATGTGCTTGATTCCAGATTTTCAATTCATTTAGGTTCTTTTTCGGTCAGTTATCATTTCCGATTGACTGTTTCTGTGTTCTTGAATAGTTCTTGTGCTCACCAGTTGGTTTTCCTTCATTACCGATGCGATTCTTGGCATGTGGATCTAACTTTGGTCTTGTCCAATGTTCTTTGGCATGTGGCCGACCTTCCTGCTGAACCACACCTCTTGGTTGTTATTTTCCAGAAATATTTCTTAATTCTTAGGGTCAACCTAATTACACGTTTCATTTTCCTGCATTGGTAAATGTAATCTTATGAGGCCGACCTGGATGTGTTCCAGTGGGTATAAATATGATGTTATGTAATCATTTGTAGGGTGCAGTGGAAGTAGAATTGAGAATAAGGATTGAGATTCACATTTTGTGATGTGGTTGATTCTTAGAGTCCCAGACTAGATTGTATCTGGTTGATAGCCTACATGTAACCGATTAGTTGCCAGATGTTCTTTGATGATTATATGATGATTACCGGATGATTGCTAGAAGTTATAAGGCATTAATATGATATTTTTGGATGATCTTTTTTATGTTTTCTTGCTGCTTTTGTTATGTTGCTCTTGCTGCATAAGCCGACTGATTCTCTTTGAGGGTTTTATTGGTTATGGCTGCATCAAGTGGTATTAGTGTTGGTTATGGACTGACTAATGGAAGAATTGTTTGTGAACATTGAGGCATTTCTTTGGGTGGATAGATCGCCGATTGGAGGCAAGCTACGCATGTGTTCAATAGATCACCGAGGGGAAGCAAATGAAAATGGTAGTCAGATCGTTGAGTTGAGGTAGTTCATCAGAGTGGAAGATGATATGTCGCCAAGAAGGGCAAACCCCCAGAGGGTAGAGAAGATGATGGAAGACTTCAATAATGAAGTGAGGAATGAAATTTGAAATGCTTTGGCTGGTTTGCGGAGGAACCCTGAGTCTGAGGATGAATATGTGGAAGCCGGTGAAGAGCTTGACAAAGCTAAAGGATTGGAAGATGAAAGAGAGGAAAGATTCTTGAGAGCAGTGGTGCAAGCAAGTGAGGTTATAAATTTGAGGTTTATAACTTTTCCAAAACACTGAACCCGGAGGATCTGATCGATTGGATCAGAGAGTTGGAGGATTACTTTGAGTTTGAAGATGTTGAGGACCTGCAAATAGTCCGGTTGGCACATACTAAATTGAAAGGGTATGCTGACTTGTGGTGGAAAGAATTGTAGAAAGATAAAGTGGATAATGGTGAATTGAAGATCATCTGGTGGAGACAGATGGTTGCAATATTGAAGGCCAAGTTCATATTGGGAGACTATGAATTGAAGTCTTTCAAAAAGTTGCAGAACCTGAAACAAAGAAACATGACTGTGAAGGAATATACTAAGGAATTCTACAAAGTGATGATTATATCTAGACATAGAGAGATGGATAGAGAAAAGGTAGCGAGGTACCTCAATGGGCTTGCTTTTAACATTCAAGATGAGATGAGTAGGTTGAAGGTTTCCACAGTTGAAGAAGCTTACCAGTATGCTTTGAAAGCTGAGGAGAAGATGAGAAGAATACAACCGAATAGGGGAAAGGATAAATTCAAGATGAGTGACAGTATGAAGAAACTTGTTGAAGATGAGTCAAAACCTAAGTGAAGTAAAGAATCAGAGCAGAAGACACCAAGAAAAGGTAGTAGTAGTACCGGTAGAGAATTTCCTGGCAAATGTTTCAAGTGTGGAGAAACCGGCATAGATTCTATGAATGTAAGCATGGAATTACAAGAAGTTGTGTGGAAAATGAGGAACCAGAAGGTGATGGTACTGGATTTGACTATGCACCGGAGCAAGGAGAATCCCTTATGTTAAGATGAAAGGATACCAAATCTACTTAGAGGAAGAGTCTTTTCCAAACTGTGTGTAAATTAGGTGGTAAGTGTTGCAAGGTTATTATAGATGGTATAAGTAGTGACAATTTGGTATCTAAGGAGATGGTTGTGAAGATTGGATTGAAGAGGCTTAATCATCCTTGTCCTTATGAGGCGAGTTGGTTGCAAGATGATAAAAAAAATAGAGATAATAAGGTAGCGTTTGGTAAATTTCAATATTGGGCGTTTTAGAGATGAGGTTTTGTGTGATGTTGTATCTATGAGTGCTTGTCATGTCTTGTTGGAAAAACCTTGGCAGAATGATAGATGAGCTATTTATGACTGTAGAAGAAACCTAGTTACTATTGAGAAGGATGGGTAGAAGTTCACATTAATTTCTTTGAAGGAGAAAGAGAAGGAGGTGAAGAATCTGAGTTCTGAGAAAAGTTGTAGTACTGAGAAATTGGTGGCAGAGGTTATACCAGAAGGTTTGATAGAACCGGTTGCATAGGTTATACCAAAAGGTTTGAAGGAAGATCTGATGGAAAAAGGTTAAACCGAAGGGTGACATGTGTTTGTAGAAGGATCTGATAGTTGAGCCTGATTGACATATGGAACTGGATGACAGAGAGCTTATGGTGACAAACCAGATGAAGTCTTGTGCTAGAACCAAATCAGAATTACAGTAGAAAGAGAATAGTAAAGAGAGACAATGTGTAGATCTGAAACAAAGAAAGAGAAACAATGAGAGTCAGATATTAGAGAATCCAGTTTAGGCACCGAAGGAGCTGAAGCAAAGGTTGGCAGATGAAGAAGATGTTTGGATCAGAAATGAGCATGGGGTCTTTATTCTGAATCCTTTTAGATGTTCATGAGTTGCCTCTATGGAATATGTTTTTCTATGTGGGTTCTCTGATGCAGGAGCATCCCCGATTGATGAATAATGTTGCATCATCCAAAAATATTTCCTTTCAATTTTGTTCTTGTTTAGTTATTTGTGCAGGTTTTTGTGTTCTTATTGGTTGGTACTGGTAGTTGCTTGTTCTTCGTGGCAGATCTTGTTGGCATTATGTTGTCATTTATGTTAACCGGTATGGAATGGTCACCAGTGAGTAGGTAGTGGTGATCAATATGGGTGAAGTAAGTAATGATGTCAACCGGTATGAAGGATAGAGTGTGTAAGTAGACATAAAAAGTATGTTACTGGTAGACATGATGTGTAGCATCTATCGGTAAAGAAGAACCACCAACAAGCAAGAAAAGAAGCAAAGAAGCACAAAGGGATGTGATCACTAATAGACAAAGAGAATTATAATGCAACCGGTAAATGGATTCAGTGGATGTACTAGCATGTTTGATGGAAGGCCAAGTTGATCCACCAACAAAGAAGAGATCAACAAGTATGAATGTCTATCAATGAAGTTAGGTTATATTGGTAAGGTGTGTTGAACTAGTAGTATGTCTTGGTCAGTGAAGGATGTCAAACTAAATTTGCAGTCTGAGCATAAGTGGATGTCAACAAGGATGATAGGTGGACACCAAGTGGCAAGCACATAGAGGTCGATGAAGTATTCATCAACGTAGTAGTTTGATGAGCAGGTCAAAATTAATGAAGAACCTGCAAATCATGGGACAATGACATGATGTTGCAGCTCGAGGGAGCTAGAGTGGCAAGGTGATTGAACTAACCTTGTAGGATGGTCTAATCCTTGTACTCATTGGCTGAAGGAAACAACCGAGCCATTAAAGGTGATTGATTGAGCAACATTGAAAAGCATGTTGCAAACATCTAAAAATAGAAAACGTGCATTGGAAGGCAAGGATATGGCGATGCTGTTTGATATGATGCAAATCATCTTCACAGAAAAGTAGATCCGATCATATTGATTACGGATTGAGTTGGTAGAGGAAAACCCTAGCACGCCACCATTTGAATGTTGCTTTTGGTGGGAACCACATACAAATATGTGAATTCGAGACAAAAGATGATGATGTTGGATGCGAGTTGTGAGAGAGAAGAGAGCTTGGGTAAGAAAAGAGACTATTTGTCCGAGAGTTCATTCGTAGAGAGTCTGAGTGTGGATTTAGCATACTGAATCGGTGTGAGGCTCTAACTGACAGAGACAAAGCAATCGATAAACTGTTATAATCTTAATAGTCAAGTGTACCAATAGAGATTATATGGCTAAGAAGGAATCCAAGTGTAATACTGTGTAGGGTGAGATTCTGAGAAAGAGAAGAGAGGCAGAGAGTAACCGGTAAGAGATCAAAGAGAGCAATCTAATAACAGGTAGAAGGAGAACCAGTGAAGAAGAGAAAGTTTATAACTGATAGACTTCAGTTGATCAGGTGTTGCAGAACTCATTTGTAACTAGGTGCTATCATTGCATTAAAATTGTATTTCATTGTATTACACCAAGTTGGTGCTTGGTGCAATGGTTGGTGCCCTAAAATCAGTAGGGGTTGGTGCTTCTTGGGTTGGTGCCCTAAATCATTTGTAACCTATTGTTTCATTATGAGACTGGATTGGAGCAGTAGACTCCAACAACATTTCTCATCGATGTTTTTCCCATATTGGGTTTTCCTCATACATTAGGTGTTGTGGGTTATGCATTTGTGTATTTGCCTCTTTTGATATCCTCTCATATATTAACAATTTGATTGCTTAGTGTTTAGGATGTTAACCAGTACTCAAAGCTTGGTTTAAAAAGAAAAGATTTTTAGGAACCACTGATTCACCCCCCTCTTAGTGGTACATTGTGTTCAACAGATCTTAGTTTTGGTTTCCTGGCGGTTTCATGTGCTTGATTCCATATTTTTAGTTAATTTGGGTTCTTTTTCAGTTAGTTATTGCTCCCGGTTGGCAGTTTCTGGGTTTTCGAACAGTTCTTGTGCTTACCGGTTGGTTTTCCTTCATTACCGATGTGATTCTTGGTGTGTGGATCTATCTTGGGTTTTGTCTGATGTTCTTTGGCATGTGGATCTATCTTGGCTCTTGACCAATGTTCTTTGGCATGTGGCTGACCTTCCTATTGAATTGCACCTCTTGGGTGTTATTTTTCAGAAAGATTTCTTAATTCTTAGGGCCGATCTAATTACATGTTTCATTTTCCTGCATTGGTAAATGTAATCTTATGAGGCCGACCCGGATATGTTCCGGTGGGTATAAATATGATTTTATGTAATCATTTGTAGGGGGCAGTCGAAGTAGAATTGAGATTCATATTTTGAGATCTGGTTGATTCTTAGAGTCCTGGATTTGATTGTATTTGGCTGATAGCCTGCATGTAACCGGTTAGTTGTTGGATGTTCTTTGATTATTCTATGATGATTACTGAATGATTGCCAAAAGTTCTAAGGCATTAATATGATCTTTTTGAATGATGTTGTTATGTTTTCTTGCTAGTTTTGTTGTGTTGATCTTGCTGCATAAGCCGGTGGATTCTCTTTGAGGGTTTTACCAGTTATGGTTTCATCAAGTGGTATCAGAGCTGGTTATGGACTGGCTGGTGGAAGAATTGTTTGTGAACATTGAGGTATTCCTTTTCATGGACAGATCACTGATCGGAGGCAAGTTGCATGTGTGTTCAATAGATCGCCAATAGGAGGCAATTAAAACCGATAGTCGGATTGTCGAGTTGAGGCAGTTCACCAGAGTGGAAGAGGAGATGTCGTTGAGAAGGACAAACCCCCAGAGGGTAGCGCAGATGATGGAAGACTTCAATAACGAAGTGAGGAATGAAATCTGAAATGCTTTGGTTGGTTTGTGGAGGAACCCTAATTCTGAGGGTGAATATGAGGAAGTCGGTGAAGAGCTTGAGGAAGTTGAAGGACCAGAAGATGAAAGAGAGGATAGATTCCTGAGAGAAGTGGCACAAGAAAGTAAGGTTCATAAAGTTGAGGTTTCCAACTTTTCTAGAACACTGAACTCAGAGCATTTGATCAATTGGATCAAAGAGTTGGAGGACTACTTTGATTTTGAAGATGTTGAGGACCTGCAGAGAGTCTGGTTGGCACATACTAAATTGAAAGGGTATGCTGACTTGTGGCAGAAAGAATTGCAGAAAGACAAAGTGGAGAATGGTGAATTGAAAATCACCCGGTGGAGATAGATGGTTGAAATATTGAAGGCCAAGTTGATACTGGGAGACTATGAATTGAAGTTGTTCAAAAAGTTTCAAAACCTGAAACAAAGAAACATGACTATGAAGAAACATACTAAAGAATTCTACAAAGTGATGATTAGATCTAGACATAGAGATGGACAGAGAAAAGGTGGTGAGGTACCTTAATGGAATTTCTTTTAACATTCAAGATGAGATGAGTATGTTGAAGGTTTATATAGTTGAAGAAGCTTACCGATATGCTTTTAAGGCTGAGGAGAAGATGAGAAGAATACAACCGAATAGGGGAAAGGAGAAATTAAAGATGAGTGACAATATGGGGAAACTTGTTGAAGAAGATGAGTCAAAACCTAAGTGGAGTAAATAACCAGAGCATAAGACACCAAGAAAAGGTAGCAGCAGTACCGATAGAGAATATCTTGGCAAATGTTTCAAGTGTGGAGAAATCGGACATAGATTCTATGAATGTAAGCAGGGAATGGTAAGAAGTTGTGTGGCAAATGAGGAACCAGAAGGTGATGGAATTGGATTTTACTGTGCATCAGAGAAAGGAGAATCCCTTATGTTTAGAAGAAAGGATACTGGATCTACTCAGAGGAAGAGTATTTTCTAGACTGTGTGTAAATCAAGTGGTAAGTGTTGCAAGGTTATTGTAGATAGTGGAAGTACTAAAAATTTGGTATCTGAGGAGATGGTTGTGAAGCTTGGATTGAAGAGGCTTAAGCATCCCTATCCTTATGAGGTGAGTTGGTTGCAAGATGATCAAAAGATAGAGATAATAGAGTAGTGTTTGGTAAATTTCAATATTGGGCCTTTCAGAGATGAGGTTTTCTGTGATGTTGTATCTATGAGCGCTTGTCATGTCTTGTTGGGAAAACCTTGGTAGTATGATAGATGAGCTATTTATGATTGTAGAAGAAAACCTAGTTACTATTGGGAAGGATGGGAAGAAGTTCACATTGATTTCTTTGAAGGAGAAAGAGAAGGAGGTGAAGAATCTGAGTCCTGAGAAAAGTTGCAGTACTAAGAAACCAGTGGCAGAGGTTATACCAGAAGGTTTGATAGAATAGGTTGCAAAGGTTACATCAAAAGGTTTGAAGGAAGATCTTATGGTAGAGGTTAAACCGGGGGGGTGACATGACTTTGCAAAAGGATCTGACAGTTGAGCGTGATGGACAATTGGAACCGGATGACATACAGTTGATGGTGACAAACCAGATGAAGTCTTGTGGTAGAACCAAATCAGAATTGGGGAAGAAAGAGAATAATAAATAGAGACAATGTACAGATCTGAAAGAAAGAAAGAGAAACAAAGAGAGTGAGATATTAGAGAAGTCGGTTGAGGCACCTGAGGAGCTGAAGAAGAGGTTGGCAGGTAAAGAAGATGTTTGGATAAAAAATGAGCATGGGGTCTTTATTATGAATCCTTTTAGATGTTCATGAGTTGCCTCTCATGGAACATATTTTTCTACCCAGGTTGTCTGATGCAGGAGCATCCCCGGTCGATGAGAAATCTTGCATCATCCAAAAATATTTCCTTTCAGTTTTTTTCTTGTTTAGTTCTTTGTGTAGTTTTCTATGTTCTTACCAGTTTGTATTGGTAGTTTCTTGATCTTCGTGGAAGATATTAGTTTCGGTTTCCTTGTAGTTTCATGTGCTTGATTCGAGATTTTCATTTCATTTAGGTTCTTTTCTGGTCAGTTATCACTTCTGGTTGACTGTTTATGGGTTCCTGTACAATTCTTGTGCTTACTGGTTGGTTTTCCTTCATTATCGGTGTGATTCTTGGCATGTGGATCTATGTTGGTTCTTGTCCGATGTTATTTGGCATGTGGCCTACCTTCCTGTTGAACCCCACCTCTTGGTTGTTATTTTCCAGAATTATTTCTTAATTCTTAGGGCCGATCTAATTACATGTTTAATTTTCCTACATTGGTAAATGTAATCTTGTGAGGCCGACCCAGATATGTTCCGGTGGGTATAAATATGATGTTATGTAATCATTTGTAGGGGGCAATGGAAGTAGAATTGAGAATAAGGATTGAGATTCACATTTTGTGATCTGGTTGATTCTTAGAGTCCTAGATTGGATTGTATCTGGCTGATAGCGCGCATGTAACCAGTTAGTTGTTGGATGTTCTTTGATGATTATATGATGATTAGCAAATGATTTCTGGAAGTGCTAAGGCATTAATATGACCTTTTTGGATGATCTTGTTATGTTTTCTTGCTACTTTCATTGTGTTGGTCTTGCTACATAAGCTTGTTGATTCTCTTTGATGGTTTTACCTATTATGGCTACATCAATATAATACATGCATCCCCTTATCATTCAAAATTAAATGGACAAGCTAAACCTTGTAAAAAGTAATACATCATGAACGTTACTAGGAAAGCACTAGATTTGAACAAGAGATGGGATGATGATCTAAAGTTTGTTGTTTGGATAAATAGGTTAACTTATGAGAAGGCTATTGGTACAATGGTTAAGTGCATCTTTATTGGCTATGGTGTCTATGTGAAAGGTTACATGCTTTGGGATCCAGTTGCGGAGAAGGTGCTCTATAGTAGACGTGTGATCTTTTGTGAGTTGAAACTGCTGATTGGTAACCAAAGAAGGAAGAAAATAGAAAAAGGAGGTAGTTTAGGTACCACCTACTCTGATGAAGATGAACTACATGCTTCTATTGGACCTAATGAGGAGAGGAAGACCTCAACATCAACAATTGAGGAGTTCTATTCATGATAGGCGACAACTTGATAGATACAATTATTCACTAGAAAGGTTTGAATATTATTTGTTGGATTTCAGTTGTATATTTGCTTTGATTGCTAACACTAATGAGCTTGGGATTGTTAGAGAGGCTATGGGTATGTATGATGCAGATTCTTGGATGGAAGCCATAAATGAGATGGCTGCATTGAAGTTGATTGCTACATGAGATCTGGTACCTTTTATTTAAAGATGAAAATCGGTTGGATGTAAATGGGCATTCAAGAAGAAATTGGATCCAAATGGTAGTGTTAAGAATCATAAAGCATGGTTGGTCGCTAAGGGGTATTCCCAGGTGGAGGGAATTGATTACGGTGAAATATTCTTTCCTATAGCTAAGTGAATATCCATTTGGTTTCTATTATCACTTGTAGCTACTTATGACTTGGAAGTTAAGAAAATGGATGTGAAGACAACATTCCTTCACAGTGATTTGGAGGAGGAAATTTATATATCACAACCACATCATTTCATTGAAACAAGTAAAGAGAACCTTGTTTGTAAGTTTGAAATAGACACCAAGTATGTGGTATCAAAAATTTTTCAATGTGTTGTCTTTGGGATTTCTGAGATCCAGTTTTAACCATTGTGTGTATTATAAATCTGAAAATGGTCATATTCTTATCATAGTCTTGTATGTGAATGATGTGTTGTTTAATGGGTATGGTAAAATAATGATTTCAGATTGAAGTCTTTTTGAGATGAAAGATCTAGGTGTAGCGATATATATTCTTGGGATTGATATCATCAGAGATAGAGCTAGCCAAAAGCTTTGGATGATCTAGAGTATGTTAACTCTGTGTTAGGGAGATTCAACATGACAACTTGTAGGTAGTTAATTGTTCTAGTGTTACAGGGGATGAAAATTTATGTGGAGAATTTTCCAAAATCTCCTACTAAGATGGAAGACATGTCTAAAGTACCTTGTGAGTACTGCTGGTAGTTTGATGTATGATATGACCTATACTAGGCTAGACATTGCCTGAGCAATAAGAGTCCTTAGTCAGTTTATGGCTAATCCCGATAGGTTGCATTGGGATGCAGTGAAGAGAGTGTTTAGGTATTTGAGGGGTACTTCTGAGTATTCCTTGTGTTGTCATGGTTATCTTATTAGACCTCGAGATTTAGTTTACATTCATGTATATGAGGATTTAGATTCGTTAGGTGACATTGAAAGTAGAAGTTCCATTAGTGGATATGTTTTCATGATGTTTGGTGGTGCTATTAGGTGGATGAGTAAGCGACAGGTTGTAGTCGCTTTGTCCACTACAAAAGCAAAGTATATGGTAGCTACTCATGCTTGTAAGGAATCTATTTGACTCAAGAGATTGCGTTATCCTATTGGTTTTGATGTAGGATGGAAATTATATGTTGTGATAACTAAAGTGCTATTTGTTTAGTGAGGAATCCTACTTTCCATGCTAGAACAAAGTATATTGATGTACAGTTTCACTTTGTTTATGATATGGTGAAAGATGAAATTTTTTGATACTTTGGATATTGTTGCAGATGCACTGACAAATTCAGTGAGCATTGAGAAGTTCAGATGGTGTGTTGATTCTATGGGCCTTGGGGCCTTGAGTAGATGAGGGATATGGAATCTAGATGAATCTTTGACAAGTGGGAGAATGTTTGGATTAAGGTGTCTCAACCCTAGAGTCCTAATATGTTTATTATGTTATACATATATGTCTTTGTTATCACTGATGTCAAACCTGTCACTATGATTTGGATGTGGATACTGTTGGTTCAGATGTATTGTTATAATTCGGCAGCAATGTGTTTTGGGTGTTGTTGGTCTGTAGTAGGGAAGTGATGTATAATATAAGTGTATGGTGCAATATTTTGTCTAGTAGTTTTTTCGTTGGATTGTGTTCCTAATGTCTGATTACATCTGGTTGCTGGTCTGAATGTCAATCTGGTTCGTTATATTCTACAAAGTTATTTGTAGATTGATGATGCATTTTCTGGATGGATTAGGCTGATGACATGAGGTATATATGTTAGGATTAATGATAGTCCCAAAGATACTAAGAGGGGGGGTGAATCAGTATCTAATCAGTTAGCAGAATATTTAACCTTATTAATTATTTTGCATCCCCAAACAGTGTATCGATAAATAAGAATTAATGCAGTAAATAGGAACAATAAAGACAACATAGAAAACACACCATAACACAAGATGTTTAATGAGGAAACCCGGTGTGGGAAAAAACTCAGTGGGATTTGTGACCCACAGTATTCACTCATTGGCGAATGAATAAATATTAGTTACAATAAGGGGCCTGCACATGCAGGAAGGCCAACTTTAGAGAGCTCACTGCTCAATAAGAGTCTCATTGACTACAAAAATGGATTATAAAATCCAATACAATGTACTTCTTCAAATCAGCATCAACTATGCCAGGTTCAGTACCGGTTTAAGCTCATCCTATAACCAAAACCTTCGCTTGTAACTTATATCTCCTTACATAAAAAATATCATCAATATATTCTCTTCATGCATACTACCTTCTACCATACTACACAAAATGACCTATAAGATCTCATACATATATATGAGTCTTTTACAATATGCCTTGCCGACTTTACAAAAGATAATTACAATTAAATACAATAAACAAAAGTTTATTCCCTGTCGGCTGGGGTGTCGGTATGCATTATTGCCACTGCCGGTGTATATAGATGTCTATGCCGGTGGCTTTACTAGATGAATGCCAGAAGTTTGCTAGATGGTTGCCATCAATGACAACACCATCATTCTCATTAGAGTGTAGAATGCCAACAATCTCCCCCTTTGGCATTGATGGCAACACTCATGAGAAAAATCCAAAACTGTTCCAAAAAGATATGCTCCCCCTAAGCAGATGATCTCCTCTGAATGATCATTTTTCTCTGTCCCCTACTCCCCCTTTGACATCAATGACAAAGGTTGTCAAAAATTGCCAAACGAGTTCAAAAATATCACCTCAAAGTTTGTAACCGATTGGTTACAATCTGATATATGTCCACCAAAACCAAATTTAAACTTTAAATGAATCTGTTGTTGTCATTTAAGGTTTCCTCTATTTGTTGGATCGTGCCGGTGAGATGATGCATATGCTCTTCTGGTGATCTTTCCCCTTGTAGTAATGCCTTAGATATCTCATTGCTCAAAGAGATAAGATTATCCAACTTAGGACTAAGTTTATACTTAAGCTCTCTGGCATTTGCTTTGATCCTTGCTTTTTCTTTCTCAAATTTCTCCAGTTTCTCCTCAAATCCTGCTATTTCTTGCTCAATAACTGATATAGGTTCGGATGAACCAATTATGTTATCAGCTATGTCATCTATCTCCTTCTATACTCCACTTATTTCCTTTTCAATGTCCTTTGTCAACATATGTGGCTTGCATGTTTCTTTGTACAACTCTTTATATTCCAAAATTGTAGTATTCAATGCTGGTAAAAGTGTATTAATGTGTTCTGTGCACTTCTTTATTCTTTCCTTGAAGAATTTTTCCTTTTCCTTTTTAATTTTCTCTTTAAATGTGTCCTCATTTACCTTATCAACTGTTATTACATTGTCGGTAATGAATTTGGACAATGTGTCCAACTTTCCTAAAGAATACTTTACATGATCTATATTACATTTTGGTGCAATCATCTTAAGAATTGGTATTGTATCATCAATTTCCTTGTAGGCCAATGCATTATAGTCGGTTATCTTCTTGATAGAGTCCAGGAGTACCTCTGTCACATTGGTAGGCCTGAATTCACTTAATGAAGTACCGAATGTCTAACCAACTGCCTTAATTACCTCATTGTTTCCAACATTAGTAACCAATTTGCTTGTATTATCCTCCAGTGGATCAATCTGAGTTTGCATTTCAACCTGTAATGGTTTGGGTTTCTCAGTGATTACCGATTTCACTACCTCAATGTGTACTTGTGCCTCTGCAGGTTTCTCTGTCAGTTTTTCCGTGTGCTCACCTGCCGGTATCTCTGTCTCAGTAGGTTTCTCAGTGCCAACATCTATACTACCAGTTTTTATTCCGGTATCCAATGGTTTCTCTATTTTCTCTGTTTGGATCTCAACATCAACAGTCTTTGTCGGTTTCTTAGAAATGTTTCCATTGTCAGCAATGTTGTCCTTAGCCTTTGTATTGTCCTTATCCACAATAATGTTCACTTCTTGAGTGTCTACATTTATGGTGAATAGAATTTTAGAATCAGGATTAGTATCATCATGTGTTACAACTATATTGTCAGTAATCGGTGGATCATCAGAATGTACCGGTGCAGTATCCAAGGGTGGTGGTAAGTTGTCAGTTATTTTGATGTTTGGTATTCCACCAACTTTACCTTTCCCTTTGTCTTTATCCTTCTGATAAACTTTGAATGTTTTCTTTAGCCTGTTCAATTCCTTTTGTTTTTCCTTTTCCACAAAAAAGATATCCCATTTATCAATAGTTTCCTCTGCAATCTCATTCACTCTTCCTGCCATCAAACTCACTTGTCGGTGACCACTAGCAAAAACTGATCTGTTAGCTTCATAAATTAGGTCATCAATCTCTTCTTTAGAGTTAACTGGATGTACAGCTAGAAGTTTTTCAACTTTGAGTTTCTTGTCCAATTCCATTACTGCAATCCTCTTTGCATCTAATCTCCTATATAGTTCATTTGGCAACTCATCCACAACTTCAATTAACACTTTCTTGTATATGTCTAGATGTAGAATTATACTGTTTTCAATACTTTCCTTTTCTGAATCAGTGAATATGTTATACAATTTTCTCACATTTTCCAAGTTACTGTCATTAGTTATTTCATTTAGCAAATTATCTAATGGTGGTATAACCTATTTCTATTTCTTCTTGGGAGTCAGTTTCTTTGTCGGTTGCCTTACTGCTTGTTGTTTCTTTCTCAAGGTTCTTGTTTTCTTGGGTGAAGGAGAGGGTACCGGTGAGGGTTTTATCTTCCTATCAACTCTTTTGAATTCCGCAGGTATCTCACTGTCAGATGATGTGCCAACGGGTGAAATGTGTGCCTCTGGTTGCAATCCTTCCAACTCACTAGCCTTTATACCAGTAATGTTCATAACATTTTCTTTTATTTCCTTTACCTGTTTAGAAGCATCTCTTATATACTTTTCTCTTCTCTTCCTTTGCTTCATTGTTTGCACATTACTTTCAATTTTTTCTGCACTACCAAAAACTTCTTCTGATGGTTCTCTAGGTGTATCTAACAAGGCTTTTGCATAAGTTTGAACAATGTTGAGATCTACCTCATAACCCATTTCTGTTACCGATACAGTCCTAGGTAATACAACTTCCATCCATGTTTCATCTTTCTAAATTACAAAATAGATTTCCTTATCATATTTATGTACTACACTTTGTGGTAGTCTTTCTCTAGTTTTTATTTTGGTTTGGAAAGCTTTGAAATATTCAGTTATATTGTTTTCCTTAGCACTACCCATGCCGGTGAAAGCTTCTTGCAATTTTTTGCCTACCGGTATGTCATATCCAAAGTCTTTATGTCCAATACTGGGTATTTCTTTTGTGCAATACAACATTAAGCATACTAAGAGATTACCAAAATGAAATGTCCCTTTCTTATCACCTTTTGTAGCGTCATAAAATTGTGACACTTGCAATTTCGACTGCATTTGGGTCTTCACGATGGCGGCGCAACATTGAACCTGAATGGAGACCCCGAAACCTATTTACGACTTCAAAAATTGCATCTTTCTGCACCTTGGCCTGATCCTCCTTGCACCCTGTTGTCCCGGGAGGTGGGACCATGGCGCCCGACGCCCTAGTCCTTCAGGACCATGGCGCGCAGCGCCCTGGTCCCTGGCCCTATTTTGGGCTCGGTCTCTTATTGGGCATTGGGTCTTCAAGTTTGCAATTTGGAAAATAATGCTCCTAGGTCAGCCTAAGGTCGGAAAAATCAGTCTCCTAACCCTAATTGACAAGTATATAAACTACATTTACCGTCCCAGAAAGGGGGAGGAAAAACATATGTGTGCAAGAGGCGGAAGCGCTAGGCAAACATTCAAACATTCAAACATTCAAGCATTCAAGCATTCCTTCAAGCAATTGAGAATTCTAAGTCTCCATTCAAGGCTAGGTGTTGCATTCAAGACAAGGATTCAACCATTGAAGAGGAGATAACTTACAACATACAACATCATTACACCTTCGCATGTAAGAATACAAACATTCTTACAACAAGGTATCAGTACTTGATTACATTACAAACATTTACATTTTACAACATTCTCATTTCTTGGTTAATTCCAAAACTGGGGTTTGACCTAAAGGAAAACCCCTAATCCCTAACCCCCCAATCGTCCTCTCTTTTCTGTGTGTAGGTTGCATGTATGCGGCTGTAATTGAAGATCTGGAATCCTTGTGCAGAGACGAACATATCCCCCTTCGTTTCGCAGATTTTTCGGAGGACCGTGTGCACTCCGGGCGCCATCGTCCTGTCAACTTTTGCTCAAACTTGCAGGACAGCTTTGTCTCGACATTTTACTACTAATTTCAGGTCCGTAGCTTCATTCCGTGTCCCTATCTTTGTCTACAAGCAAAATTTTCTTACTTTACATGCACTCCTAGTTCAATCCTTCAATCTACATTCTTTACAAAAGAGGGTATCCTTGATGTCTCAACCCTTGAAACTCATTTAGAATCTAGTCTTGCATTGCATGGGATTGGATCTTGTGGGTTTCAACCCCTCTTTTGAATGTAAAGTCTCTCCTAAGTGAAAACCGTCAACCCTAGTGACCTCCTTTCTCTCTCCTTGGAGTGGGGGAATACCTAGGGTTCGATTTTCCACTTTACATTTTGGTGAACCCGACGTGAAACATCCTAATTCTGATTATTCATGGTTAGATCTGAAAAATTAGCTTCCTTAATTACATTTCCATGTTTGATCTTTTGCAAATTTTAGAGGTTAATTGCATAAAAACCCTAAATTTTCTTTTTAGTAATTGAGCTTGTGAAATGTTTAATTGTTAATGCTTGTTTCAGATCTACCCTTCTATTGCAAATTGTCAAATCATATTTGTGCTTTAATTCTGAAAATTAAGTGGTTAAGTGTCAAAACCCTAATTTTTAAAACCCTCTTGATTCAACCTTTGACCGATGATTTCACTGATCAAAACACCTCCAAATCGGCTCTAACTTTGGATTCCGCAACAAAATCATAATATCTCTCATCCCTGAAAATTTTGAAAAAAGTTGCAAGGACTGTGTGCACCCCGAGCGCCATCGTCCCTGACATTTTTCTGAAATTTCGGGAGCTAGATCTTACTGTATTTTTCTGCTAGGATCCAGAATCTTGGCTGATTTCATCAATTCTAACACTTTCAAAATTAAAGTCAAAGTTGGTCTAGTGATTGCTTGGATAAAGGCTTATAATCATTCAAAAATTGTTGAAATTGAAATTTTGTGTTAAATTGTGTTTCTTACTATCCTAAATCTGAAAAGTGTGTTGGCATTCATTCAAAATTTCAGTGCTTTATTCAAATTCTTGCAGTTTGTGACTTTTGAAATTAAGTGCTTAATTACAACAACTTGGATTTCCACTTTCAAAATTGAATTTTGTGTGAAATCGAGTCAATTGTTAAATTTCAAAGCTTGGATTGCTTTTAGTATTCCCTCTAAAATCATAAAATTCAAAATTTCAGTTTCCCTCTCTTTTTCAAAATTCAAATTTTGCATTTTTCAACAATCTTGGTAGGATTCAATTTTGAGATTGTAACTTTAATTTGGCCTATCTACAGATCATAAAATCACTCAATTTTTTCAAATTAGCTTTAAAATCATCATAACTTGCATCCCTGAAAATTTTGAAAAATGTTGCGAGGACCGTGTGCACTCCGTTCGCCACGGTCCCTGACATTTTTTCTAAAACTTCGGGAGATTGTCATGATTGCATTTAACAGCTTAAATCTAGGAGATTGGCTGATTTTATTGAAATTTGCTACCTCTAAATTCGAAAATAAATTCAAAATTCAAGATCTCAATTTTCAAGATAACAATTAAAATTAAGTGCTACCCCCTTGGCCCTAATTTTCAATTGTGCTTACCTTTCTTGGAAGTTGTGTTTCCTTCTTCTTTCACAAAGTTCAAATTGGATAATCATTATCTCATTGTTCAATTCTGCCAACTTTATTTTCAAAATTCAAAATCTTCTCTTTCTCCCTCTAGTGCATGAGTTTTACAACGATAAGCCCTACTTACACTATTCCCGTTAGACAAAGCCTTAGAATTAAGTCTTTCCAAGGTTTAATTACTGAGGAGATGGAACCTAATTTGAATGGCATTTTTAACGAGGACACGGGTAACTCCTCTAATCCTCTTAATGATGAAGAAGCTCTCCATGAGGTTTCTGTGGAACAACTTTCGAAATTGGATAACCAATTTGATGATTTTCAGCAATGGATGTCTCAAGAATACCCCGATAGTCAAGCTCTTTCATTAATTGAGGGTCTAAAATGTATGGTTCAAAGTGATAAGAATGGAATTGATATTTTGCGTAGTATTGCACACATTGTGGATTCGAATGTGATGCCTATGAAGAGTTGCGCCGAAACTTTAGGTTATACACAACCTCCTACTCAAGTCAATCATTCTATTCCTTTGACAACTTCTATTGCTAGTATACCTACTTTTACATCAAACATAATGACTACTTCGATACAAAACATTCCACCTATGATCACCAGTCATGGGGGCAATCCTTCTTCTTCAATCAACCCTCTTCCTTCATTCAATCCGACTGCTTCATTCATTCCTTCAATGATTGTTCCTATTACATCTCCACAAATGAACCTGGCGCAAGGGGGCAATTCATTTAACCATTCCATTCCTCCTTGTAGTGTTCCTTTTTCCCAATCATCTCCTATGACTAACCATCATAGTGTCCCGCCACCTTACTCTCAATCATTACCTTCTTTCAATAACATAATACCTCCATCACAATCTAACATGTCTAATATGAACTCTTCGACTGAAGCGACCATTAACAATCTTGCACAAACTGTCTCTTCTTTACAGCAACAAATTGCTTCTATGAATCAATCTAAGTTTAGTGTGCCCACATTTGATGTTGCAAGCCCACTTTCTCTTGACATTGTTCGAGCTATCCCCCCTAAACATGTTGAAATCCTGCAGTTGGAGCTTTATAATGGTAAAGGTGATCCTCTAACACATGTTAAGACCTTTCAAACAATATGTACCGATTTTGCTCATGACCAAAGGTTGCTTGCAAAGCTGTTTACTATAACATTAAGAGATAAGGCTCTACAATGGTATTGCTCATTTCCTTCCTATTCTATTACTTCTTTCCAACAACTTACAAATGCTTTTATTCAACAATTTCAAAACAATATAAGTCCTAAAGTTACTTTGATTGATTTAATGCATTGTAAACAAGGTGTTAAAAAAAAAGTGACTGATTTCATTGGTTGATATAAGCATTTGTGTGCTCAAATTTCTTTTCCAGTACCTGACAATGATATTCAAAGAATCTTTATTTCTAATTTACAAAAAGATATTAGAGAAAAACTTCTGTTCTCTGAGTTTACTTCTTTCCAACAGCTGTGCGCAACTCTTCACAATTATCAACTGACTGTGAGTCAAATGGAACAAGCAAATCCTATGGCTTCGAGTGATAAGGGTGATGGTAGTCAACAACCATTTGGGAAGTTTAAACCGAACAGAGAGTTCATTAAGTTCAATGAAAACATCATCAACAACAATGTGAATGCAGCATCAGGTGTGCCTCCTATTTCTAAGTTTTTCAAGAAAGAAAGAAAGTTTACTCCTTTGAATGAATCATTGCATAGTATTATGAATAAGTTATTGGAACAAAATGTGCTTACACTTCCTCCTATAAGGCAAATAGATCCTGCAAAGATTGATTCACCCTATTTTGATAACAAATCTTTTTGTCGATTTCATCGTCAACCTGGGCATGATACTGAAAAATGTTTTGCTTTAAAGGGTAAAATTCAAGATTTGATTGATAATAATACTATCTCTGTTTTAGGTGTGAATGATAAAGGCAACACATCTGTAGCTCCACCTAACCAAAATCTTAAGATTTTTACTGATCCATTACCTTCTCATACCTCTAATGTGATTGAGACTAATGATTCCTCTTTCTCACCTGATAGTCTTGTGTCTATGACTCCGAATGTGATTAACTTTGTAGAGCAGTAGAAAATCCCTAAAGAACCTTCCATCACATTTGATTCTAGTAAATCTATCAGGGCACCTGATGGTCCTTTATATATAGTTGCAAAAGTCAAGAATACACCTTGCCGTGGAGTGCTTATTGATCCTTCTTGCATGGTTAATTTCATTACTGAAGAATTTCTTTTTACTTTGCAATTGAATCAAGTGATCTATGACAAAACAAATGTGGTTGTGAAATTATTTGATGCATTTTCTTCTCCTGCAATTGGTTCTATTACATTACCTATTGAGGTCCATAACAAATCCCTTGATGTGAACTTTGCTATTATTCCGTCGTCTGCACAATTTCATGTGAAGCTAGGCTATCCTTGGCTATCTTCCATGAAAGCTATTGCTTCTCCTATTCACAAGTGTTTGAAATTTCCCCATAATGGTGAAGTTGTTACTGTCAATCATAGTCTCTTTAAACCAGCTGAAAGAACTTCTAGCATTCCTATTGAATATTTTTGGCCAAACAATTTCAATCTCTTCCACCGCAAAGTGATCATCTTTTCAAATCTTATCAAAAGTGGAAAAAAGATATGATCCTATCTCTAAGTGAACCTAGAACACCCAAACTTGATATTCCTATCATTCTTGAGAAGGAAGTTCTTCCTTTGAAAGATAAAACTAATGTCTTTCCTCAAGAAGATTCCAACCCATCCCTATGGATGTGACTATGTCTATGTCTAATAAACTTTCTAGAGGTAGACCTATACCTCCTCGTCATGATGATCTTGGTCTCCTTCCTAAACCAGATATTCCTCCTTTATATGGAGCAGTTCCTCCTCCTTCCTCTTATAGAGAGAAGAGACCTTCCTCTTCTCCTATTGTCCAACCTAAGAGACCACAACCCAAACACCCAAGTGATAAGGATGAGAACATTCCTCCTCCTCAATCTTCCCAACTTCCTACTAAGACTAGACGAAATCGTTCTGTGCGTGAACGCCGATGAAAGCATCGTCTTAGAGCTTGTGCAGCTGCTTCTCAAACTTTGCAATCCCCAAAAACACCTTCAGCTAGTATTATTCCATTTTCTCCTCAGCCGAAAATTGAGCCAAAATCTCCTAAACATAAGATGCATGATGGTTTTGATCCTGTGCGAGTTAAAGATCCTATTTTTATAAATCTTGATGATGATATAGATGAAAATGTTATTCATGATGAAAATGTTACTCCTCTTCATTCTGATAGTGAATATGAATATGTTGATGTTGATAACCATTTATCTAACGAATTTTCTAAAGCACTTATCCTAGCTCCTAGACAAGAACAACGTGGCTTGGAATATGATCATAGCCCTTGTTTGAATCTTGTGATAGCTCCATCTGCTGTGTTGGATGTTCCTCCTCTAATGTGTTTCCTGCCTTCCTGAAATATTGATCAGCAAGATCGGGGGGTAGATGACGTGTTGGACTAGTTCATTAGCATAGCAGACTCTCTCCTCCTCTCTTGATCTCTTTTGTTACTTCTTCTATGTGTTATTCTCATTCTTTTATTTGTTGTCCATAATGTTGTCTACTTGAGGACGATGCAAAACATTGAGATCTCTTTTGGTCTTTCTTATGTTGACTCAAAAGACACATGTGTTCCCTTCTTCTAGGTGACCTTCCTTGATTGGGGAATGAAGAACAATTATGCATACATACATATGATATACATGAATTATCATATAGCATACTGACCCCAAGTAAAGCGAAGTCACCTCGTGCTTTGTGTTTTGTGTCTATTATCCTTGGGTTTATCTCACACTTGGGGGCTAAATCTTTGTGATAACATGCTCCTTTCCCTTCTCATTTCTTATATGTATCACTACCTTAAAGCAATCACCCCTGATGAGGTGTGTGCAATCGCTTTAACGTAGGGGGCATACACTCCGTTCATATCTCTTCAAGATTCTTGAAAATTTCTTGGCGAACTTAGCTTTGCCTTGAAAATTTTTGGTATTTTTCTTGCATGACTCATAGTGAGGGAACCTTACTACTGAAAGTCATGGTTTTCCTTCGTGATCTTCCCTTTTACTTTGTTAATCGAAGTAGTAAGATCCTTAGTCCACTGGGGGCTTGGTGTATCTTGCCTCCTTGACGTGGTGAAAGTCTTTCAATGTTGTTTCCTTGTACTTTACCGGAAGTATGGGCGTACGCTTATACTCCCGCTAAAGTGGGGGCTAAATGTAGCGTCATAAAATTGTGACACTTGCAATTTTGACTGCATTTGGTCTTCACGATGGCGGCGCAACGTTGAACCTGAATGGAGACCTCGAAACCTATTTACGACATCAAAAACTGCATCTTTCTGCACCTTGGCCTGATCCTCCTTGCACCCTGCTGTCCCGGGAGGTGGGACCATGGCGCCCGGCACCCTGGTCCTTCAGGACCATGGCGCCCAGTGCCTTGGTCCTTCAGGACCATGGCACCTAGCGCCCTGGTCCCTCAGGACCATGGCACCCAGCACCCTGGTCCTTGGCCCTATTTTGGGCCCGGTCTGTTGTTGGGCATCGGGTCTTCAAGTTTGCAATTTGGAAAATAATGCTCCTAGGTCGGCCTAAGGTCAGAAAGATCAGTCTCCTAACCCTAATTGACAAGTATATAAACTACATTTCCCCTCCCAGAAAGGGGGAGGAAAAACATATGTGTGCAAGAGGTGGAAGCGCTAGGCAAACATTCAAACATTCAAACATTCAAGCATTCAAGCATTCCTTCAAGCAATTGAGCATTCTAAGTCTCCATTCAAGGCTAGGTGTTGCATTCGAGACAAGGATTCAACCATTGAAGAGGAGATCACTTACAACATACAACATACAACATCATTACACCTTTGCATGTAAGAATACAAACATTCTTACAACAAGGTATCAATAATTGATTACATTACAAACATTTACATTTTACAACATTCTCATTTCTTGGTTAATTCCAAAATCGGGGTTTGACCTAAAGGCAAACCCCTAATCCCTAACCCCCCAATCATCCTCTCTTTTTTGTGTGTAGGTTGCAGGTACGCGACTGTAATTGAAGATCTGGAATCCTTGTGCAGAGACGAACAGATCCCCCTTCGTTTCGCGGATTTTTCGGAGAACCGTGTGCACTCCGGGCACCATCGTCCCGTCAACTTTCACTCAAACTTGCAGGACAGCTTTGTCTCAACATTTTACTACTAATTTCAGGTCCGTAGCTTCATCCCATGTCCCTATCTCTGTCTACAAGTGAAACTTTCTTACTTTACATGCACTCCTAGTTCAATCCTTCTATCTACATTCTTTACAAAAGAGGGTATCCTTGATGTCTCAACCCTTGAAACTCATTTAGAATCCAGTCTTGCATTGCGTGGGATTGGATCTTGTGGGTTTCAACCCGTCTTTTGAATGTAAAGTCTCTCCTAAGTGAAAACCGTCAACCCTAGTGACCTCCTTTCTCTCTCCTTGGAGTGGGGGAACACCTAGGGTTCGATTTTCCGCTTTACACCTTTTATCTTCTACAAGTTATCTATTAGTTCATCCTTCAACCATTCACACACATCAATCATTGCATTATTGTTTACCATTTCATAAGCACTATTAACGCAAAGACTAGAAACTAAGTTAAGTTTGTTTGCATGTGTAGTCTTGTAACCTAAAATCGTTCTTATGAATCTCACATTGATGTCTTTGATGTCATTGACTCTTAGAGATCTACTATCAGATGTTTCTCTGGTTAAGGTCATGACTTTGTTGTTAGGAACCTTCTTAGTTTTGTCTGGTCTACTGCCGGTTGAGGGTAAACCTGTTACTGCCCTAATTGCTTGCCGGGTGAATTTGCAAACTGAGTCTAACCAAAGAAATTCTCCATGTTCCCTACTTAGGACAATTCTCACAACTTCAAGATTTCCACAAAACCTAAAGTCTCAATAATCTTGTGCTCGGGTTTGACAATGCCATTTTCATCACAAATTACAATTCTAAACATCTTTAACAACTCCTCAGAACCTAATTCTTCAATATTGCAGTGAATATAAATCCTAGGGTCTTCAGCATAAGCTACACCTTTAGGAATCTTTGAAAATGAGCCTATGGAATCATCTTGCTTAGCTATCTCAAGAATAATTTTGAATACGGGCCTAGGGAGTTTTATTTTTTCCATGACAGTAGGGTTTGCAATAAAGTCGGGAGCAGAAGAAGAAACCATTTGAGAAATACCTTTAGTTGCCTGATAATGTTTGAATGCTTGAAAGAAATCACTTCACACCTTCGCCTTGAATGCCTTTGCTCAGATTTCACACCCTCTGCTATTTTGAATGCTTGGTGAATCAATAATGAGGGAAAACCGATGATTTATAATGAAATTTATTTCAACAACCGCATTAAATGCTCATCGGTTAAGTGAAAACTTAACACATTTTCCGGTAAAGAATAAATCCATCTTCTCGCCATCAACCAAGGGTAAACTGCGTGATATGCAATTTGTTGCAATACCCCCAAAGGTTACTTCTCAGTTGGATGAAGAATCTCTTGCCGGTGGAGTAATACTCTGTTCTACTAGTGAAGAAATAGTCTCATCAACATTCTTATATGTCTTCCTAATCTATTGTTTTGAAAATCCTTTCTTTACCTCATCTACCTTCTCTTTGCCTTTCAAAATGGGTCCTTTATTATTTGCCGATGAAGCCTTGCTTCTACAAAATTTTGCAATATGTCCAATTTTGTTACAAGCATAACAAGTCACATTATTCTTCTGAATAGCCTTTCCATATCTTATGTCAGTTTGTGTTCTGCATTGATTAGATAAGTGCCCAAATCTTCCACAAACATAACATCTCACATTCATTCTGCAGTTTTCTAAATTATGACCAACTTTGTTGCATTTGGAACATTGACTGGTGGGTGCATTAATGTTCTGATTGTTTCTAGATCTACACCGATTTTCTCTATGACCATACTTGTTACAATTAAAGCATTTCCCATTAAATTTGTAAGCATTAGGTTGTCTTACCTGTTTGTTGTGATCATGATTATTGTAGTACCAGAATTTTCACCAACTTCAAATCCAAGTCCATTAGTATCTCCATTAGGTTTCTGACTTTTCAGCATATCATCAAGTTCCTCTGAACTTTTCTTTAATTTCTCTTTGTGTTGATTTGTAGTAGCCAACTCATTTTCCAGAATTCCTTTTTGTCTCATAAGTTCAGTTTTATCATGTTGCATGTGAATCAGATCTATTTTTAACATATCATTTTCATGACTGAGTCTTAGATTTTCATTTCCAGGATCATTGAGTCTCCTAGTCAAGTCATCTTCATTCTTCTTCCTATCTTCAATGTCTTTACAAAATCTCATAGTCATATCTTGCATTTCATTTCTCATAGTACTGTTTTCTTGTCTCATCTTGTTCACAAGTTCATTAAGAGTTTCCTTTTCATCATTATCACTTTGCATCTTCTCATGAAGTTCTTTTCTTTTTTTTCTAGCTATAGTAAGATTCTTCTGAAGTCCTTGAATGAATTCCTCTGTAGTCCTTAGATCATCTTCAAGTTTGATATTGTTCAACTTCTCTACATCATAGTCTACAAGAGCTCCTTCCAGTTGTTTTCTTAAGTTCTCCATCTGTACCGGTGTCAAAATCTTCCTCAAGTTGTTAGGCTTTTGAAAATAGAGGACCATGCTCTGATACCAATTGTTAGGATTAATGATAGTCCCAAAGATACTGAGAGGGGGGTTTGAATCAGTATCTAACTGGTTAGTGGAATATTTAACCTTATTAAGTATTTTGCATCCCAAAATAGTGTACCGGTAAATAAGAATTAATGCAGTAAATAGGAACAATAAAGACAACATAGAAAACACACCATAACACAAGATGTTTAACGAGGAAACTCGGTGTGGGAAAAACCTCGGTGGGATTTGTGACCCACAATATTCACTCACTGGCCAATGAATAAATATTACTTACAATGAGGGGCCTGGACATGCAGGAAGGCCAACTGCCTAGAGCTCACTTCTCAATAAGTGTCTCATTGACTACAAAAATGGATTATAAAATCCAATACAATGTACTGCTTCAAATCAACATCAACTATGCCAGGTTCAGTACCAGTTTAAGCTCATCCTATAGCCAAATCCTTTGCTTGTCAACTTATATCTCCTTACACAAAAAATATCATCAATATATTCTCTTCATAAATACTACCTTCTACCATACTACATAAAATGACCTATAAGATCTCATACATATATATGAGTCTTTTACAATATGCCTTGTCGGCTTTAGAAAAGATAATTACAATTAAATACAATAAACAAAAGTTTATTCCTTGTTGACTGGGGTGTTGGTATGCATTGTTGCCGCTGCCGGTGTATGTAGATGTCTATGCCGGTGGCTTTACTAGATGAATGCCAGAAGGTTGCCAGATGGTTGCCATCAATGACAACACTATCATTTCTCGTTTGAGTGTAGAATGCCAACAATATACGAAGGAGTAATATTCTTTGTTTGGTCCAGAAGTGATGTTATTGCTGCTGACTGATTTGGTGAACAATATTATGGTCTATAATATGTGTTTGCATTAGATATGTTTCAGATGGCTATGTTGATTCTCATTTGATGGGATAAGTTGTTCTTGGGCAACATCATTGCCTATAATTAGTTGTGATATTGTTTCAGGAGCATGTGAAGGTATGCATTGCTTTCTTCGTCTTGATATTGTTTCAAGGATGTTATGGATCAATTGCTAAGGAGTTGTGTTTCTTTTGTGGTGGACCAATTATTCTGTTGTTGGGTTGAAACTAAGATATTTTGTGTAAGATAGATTGGTTTGTACCATTTTGGGTCAGTGCGGTTGTGTATAGAATTCCTTATGGAAGGTGAACCAACATGGTGTAGGTTCTTACATAATTTTGTGCATTCTGCATTTATTGTATTGATTATTTTGGACCAATGATAATATACACGTTACATCTACTTGTGGCTAACCTTATGAAGAATAGTGTTGATCTAGATGATATATAATGAATAATTTAATTGGGTTATAGACACAGAGTGGTGTGCAAATAAAGGTATGCAACAATCAATTGATTTGTGGTGTGAGATTGTGCGAAACAGAGGTCTGAAATTATTATTGTAATAAATAAGCTTTAATCTACAAACCATTATTAGCATATTGACAGATTCCAGCTTCCTATACAGTTCAATCTTCTACTTCTGTTGTATCTGGATAGTTGTTATGTATCTTGCCCTGAAGAAGTGATCTTCAGTTGTGCAAGTTCTTTATCTGTTTCTTGTCCTAAAGCAATGCACCTTAGCTTGTGAGTCTGGAGTAGTGAGCTCACTGGCCTGTGGCCTAAAACATTATAAATAATTAATATACATGTATTGTGAGTTATACTCTCACTGTGGTTTTTCCTGGTTTGGGTTTTCCACATAAAAAACTTGTTCTTGTGTGGGTGCGTTTGTTGTTTCTGTTATTTATTTATATGCACATTGGTTTGGATAGATATTATGTTTTAAGAAATTTGATTTGATCAAGTTTTAGTATATGCCGATTGACCCCCCTCTTAGTGTCCGATGGTGTTCAACATATTATTTAATTATTTATTGCACCCACTTTGAAACTCCACAAAATTAGGGGAGTGTCATAGGTTGCTATGTTGGGACTATGACGAATTCTTTTATTTACTATGATGATTACTAGTTCGGTGGAAGAGTCATTGAGAGTTATTATTTGGTAGTTGGTATTTATGGTGTACTTCATTTTTGACGAGTGGTTTGCGGTAGGTGTTGCATATGGAAAGATGATTGTTATGAGTGAGTGCTTTGGATAGTTGCTATGTGCAATGTGCCATGGAAATGGTAACTTTTTTTTGACACTAGTTACCTTTTGAGCGTACGAGTTGGTTTTGGAAACCATGGGCACTTTCCACTTGTGTTGAGCTCTATAAATATGTGGCTTCTTAGTGTATTTTTGTGTGATAAGATGGATATCTTCTAAGAAGCTATTTTGTGTTAGGATTTTCTCCATTGTATTGTAACTATTGGTTGTTGTTGATAATAGAATTGAACTCTAGCTTTTGGAGTGTGGGTTTTTTTCCTAAAAGAGTTTTCTCATGTAAATTTGGTATTATGGTTTGATTTTTTAAATATGAATTTGTATGTGTTAAACTAATCTGTAACAATTCAAGGGTTTGTAAGAAAATTTTGCATTCACTCTTGTAGATTTAGTTCCGCACTTTTCTTCCTTTCACATATTTAGTAATTGCATTTTCTTCAAGATGGTTCTTGCTATCTCTTGAACAGTTCGATTCTTCCTCTCTGCCAAACCATTCTGCTAAAGAGTTCTAGGAATGAAATACTAACTCTAGATTCCATGTTTTGGACAATATTCCTCGTATCTATCTGAAAACTATTCTCCACCTCTATTTGATCTAAAAAATATGATTGTTATACTGAATTCATTTTCTACCAAAGCCTTAAAGGCCTTAAAATTCTCAAAAGTATTTGATTTCTCTCTTAGAAAACCAATCCAAGACATTTTGAAACAATCATTAGTAAGCATAATAAAATAAATATCACCTTGTAAGCTCTTTGTCCTTATAGGTCCAACTAGATCAACATGAATAAAATCCAATGGATTTGTGGTAGAATACTCCTTAGTAGGAAATTTGGTCTTTGTCTTATTTCCCTCATGACATGGTTTGCGACTAGTGGATGAAGGCTTCTTGATTTTAGGCATGTCTCTTCCCTTTCCATTTGAGCTAATTCTCACAATATCATCAAAATTGATATGTCCTAGTCTTCTATGCCAAAGCCAACTCTCTTCTTTATGTATAAGAAAACAATTATATCC
This sequence comes from Cryptomeria japonica, assembly GCF_030272615.1. Taxonomy (NCBI): domain Eukaryota; kingdom Viridiplantae; phylum Streptophyta; class Pinopsida; order Cupressales; family Cupressaceae; genus Cryptomeria; species Cryptomeria japonica. The sequence continues at coordinate 653,476,459 of NC_081415.1, forward strand.
AATTACCTCAGTTAGATGATATACATCACTATTAGTTTTGCTTCCTTGAGCAACCAACTCTTCGATGTCATTTTTTCTTGATTTCACAACCTTTTGCATTGAATAAAATATTGTATCCATTGTGTGTGTTGATGGAATGCTATGTAATTAGGGCTTTCATGAAAATACTAGAATGTGTGTAATGTGAGTTGTATTCCAATCATGTGCACTATATTATATCATATGTTGTGTAGGAGAGTATGAATTTTGATTAAATAACGTGGAAACTAAATTATCGGTTCTGAAGGTTTGCAAATGATATCATTTTAATTCGGTAGGACTTGTGTCTTACATACCGGTTTGGTGCTCAAGTCTTTGTGCTGGTGATTGTTGTCTCTAGTGGGTTGGTGTTGACAAACACAATAGGGGACTGGTGTCTCCAATGGGTTGGTGCCTACAAACACAATAGGGGACTGGTGTCTCCAATGGGTTGGTGCCTACAAACACAATAGGGTACTGCTGCCTCCAATAGGTTGGTGCCTACTTTATATTGTAAGTGATTCATTTACCCGTGAAGCTAGATTTGGATAGTAGATCCAAGCAAATTTTGTCACCGTGGTTTTTCCCATCTTGGGTTTTTACATACATTTGATGTTCATTGTGTGGATGTATGTGTTTTATGTTGTTTTATTGGTACATCATTTGAATAAGTTGCATTGATATTTTAAGGTTAATGTTTGGAGAAGTTATTAATGACAGTTAATGTTTATTTGAGTTGAATTGGATATATTGATTCATTATCCCTCTCAGTATATTGTGTGCCCTTCATTTATGCCCCAAAAAGGAATATTTTGGGTTTGAGGTTGAATATGTCAATTTCAAATTTGAATCTCCTATTTAAACTTTCCTATAAAACCGTGACCACAAATATTTATTAAAAATTGGCCTTTATTACAAAATTTAATCCTCCTACAACATTAAACATCAAACCAAGGAATTTAAAAAAAAAATTAATTTGTTTGATTTTAGATAGCTTGTCATCTAATTTTTTTTAAAACATATTTTGCATTTCTTGAAAGTGGTTTGGAGAATTTGTAAAATGATTTTAAGTTTATTGGTTTGAATCAAAAGTAGTGTGAATATGTTGACCATAATGATATATTACAATTATTAAAAAAATCTAACTAGATTAACTTACACAAAATAATTATATGTAGAATTTATTTTATTCTAATTAAATTTGATTATTTTTAATTAAACTACTCCCAACTAAAGAAAATATTATACATTATAATAGATAAATGCAATTTTAATTTTTTTATGTTCATATAATAGAGTTTACTTTTATAATTTATAATTTTATTAATTCATTAATTTTAATTTATTATTTTTTTTAACTTTATAAATTTACATGCTTTATTATTTTGTATTTTGTATTTTTTTAATTTTATAGTTTTATAGTTTTATTATTATTTTGATTAAATTATAAATTTATGGCTTTACAATTTTATAATATTATTATTTGATTAATTATAATTTTGAGAATTACATAGTTTTTGATTTGGACTTTGTGTTTTATGTTATTTTCAATGTTAATCTTTATAGAGTATTGTTGTCACAAAATTTGCACCTTGTGATGATGAACCTTGTGAAACATGGAAACAACCTTCCAAGTGTGGGACTTGCAAGAGTGAGGTTGAGTCTTTGGAGAAGGCCAACTTCCTATCCAATCGAAATGCAGTGTGTTGGACCAACCCAACACTGAGAAAACCTAATATATGATCTAATAGGGAAAAGGGAGAAGGAGGGAATGCATGAAAGGGAAAGTTGAGGTTTGCAACTAGAAAGGAATGTGATCTTCCTGCCTGTAACTACACAAGACATCAATAAGACTACCCCAAATATGCACAAGATTCTATCCTAATCAACTTCCTAAGAAAATAGTGGAGGTTGGAAATATGTAGAATGGCAAGAGGAATTGATTCAGTTCACAGTTTTCATTCATAAAAGGATCAACACACACACCTATGCTAAGGAAAACAATTAAAATGAAATCATACAAAAGGGTAAAATATTACACAAATTATAAGAAATGAATAAGGGCGAAACAAACAAATTCTATTCATGTGAAGGCAAGGCAACATTTACACTTACTAAAAACCAAGAATTTTGCAAGAGAAAAAGAAGAGAAGATGCCTTGGAAGTTTACAGAAATTGCTTTTATAGCTGAGGCATAACTCAAAATTGAACTATATCTGGAAACCCTAACCCTCCTAGGGTTAGGTTACAAAAATCTGTAAGAGGGAGGAGATTAGATTGACAAGATAATCTGATAGCATTTGAGTACAACTCTGAAAATATCTTGTTGGGATCTGTGAACACTGAGAGGGGGGGGGGGTGAATCAGTGTTCTGTCGGAATGAACAATTTTTAACTTTATAAACCATGCATGTATGTATCAGTAAACAAATAAGCATATAACAAGAAGTAAATAAACCATCCACATAAATGAACACCATAACACACAAAATTTATACGTGGAAAACCTCAATGAGGAAAAACCACGGTGGGATTTGTGACCCACAATATCAGTTCATTGGCCATATGAAAAGATATTACATAAAACAGGGGCGTGCACTTGCAGGAAGGCACACTGCCTAGAGCATACTGCTCATCACTAAAGAGCCTCACTAACTACAAGCTTTCTGCCAAAGTAAATTACTGAAAATGAACTCAGGAATGCATCTTCTATGCCAAATAGAGTTCTGGTTCTAGTTCTGCTCTGTACCGGTTCACAAACTTGAACTATTACCGATATTACTTCTCCTCCAAGAATGCTTTCCAAGCTATCTATAGATCATTGCATGAAATAATGTTCGCATACAAAAATGATCTCCATACATATATTTCGCATCTCACGGTTCTGCTATACCTATATATGTCTATCATCTATTCCATCACATCATGTATTAAATTTACCTAGCAGATTGACTTATATACCTATTACACATGATATGCCTTATGTCGGCTTACAATCCATTTACAAAAGATATTCAATGTCGGCCTTGACAATAATTACAAAATGATTTACAAAATAAATCTTCCTTGATGTCGGCTTCCTTGAAGTATTGATGCTGGTGCTGGTGCCGGTGCTGGTGTAGGTCTGAATGCTTCTAATGTCGGTATGTGCCGGTATATGCCTCCTAGTGTTGGTTTGTGACTTCCATCAGATCTTGTTGCCATTAATGACAACAAAATGAATCCAATGAGTGTCAATTGCCAACATATCTTCCCCACCTAGGAAGAAACAAAATTATTTTGCCAAAAGAGAGCTCAGAGCGGAATAGGTTTGAGTATGCATGCAAAGCTCCCAAAAGTCTTCATATCGCATTGAAAGAGCATGGGTTGTATCCAAAATGGTCTTGGAGAAGTCCCCTCTGAAGTTATGGAAATAGCTCCGACAGCTGGATGTAGAAGGATCAGAGATCGAGTGTCGATCAAGAAAAAAAGACATCTCAACCACCAGGTCAACAACCACCCACCTGTAGGGCATTTAAATGCCATTTGTCACCATAAAATAAAATGCCAACTGTCGATTGAGAGATCTTGCATGCAGATGAACGCACGAGATCTCTCCATGTAAACACTCAAAAGGCCCAACTAAAGAATATGTCGCAGTCATCCAATTGGATTTCAAATAGAGATTGACGACTGAGATCATGGGCCCACCACATCGGTTGTCAGCATATTACGTCGGCCACTCGCTTGCTGTGAAAAATTTGTATTGCCAAAGGAATACACAGGGGAGTGGGAGGAAGAACTAGTCTCTTGCTAGCCCGCAACACCATCCTGGAGCAGGTAGAGGACCATGCAAGGGCATGATGAGAACCAAAAATAACAACTCGTGGGCTTGCGATGTAGAAGAGAGGAAGCAAATGGACATCATTGGGGCCATAAGACACTACTTGCTCACCCACAACGTAAAACCAAAGGACTCAAAAGATGATGCGAGGGCACGGGCAAAGCCAAAACCAACAACCCGCATGCCCGCTAAATAAAAATGAGGACCTAAAAAAGGAATCTGGGGCCATGGGAGCTAGAAAAGTATGCACCAACCAATGAAGATGAAAATGGACACCGGCCCACCAATGGAAGAGAACCCTCTAGCTGGTCACCCTTAAGTGATTTGACCGGCGAATGGAGGTCAACACAAAAAATAGAATAGGAGCCCGAAAAACTTGAAGTTCCTTTGCATCCTGCCAAAACAATAAATGTGCATAACACATAGGTTATCCAGGTGTGCATAACACGCAAGTTATGCAAAACAATTTCAATTTCTCAGATTGGATCTACAACATAAGGTTGACACAAATGGGTCAACATTTTAGTGACTCAGAGGGGATCTTAAGCCTGCTTAGGGTGAGACCATATGTCCTTGTGTATATCCATTGGGAAAAGAGTCAAGGAATAAACTAGATAGATACATTTTACCCACTGCAAATTGCAAAAAGATAACAAAAAAACTAGTATGCTAAAGAGAAGAGTGTGCACATGCACTTCTTGGAAAGTAGGAAAAAAATGAAATGAAAAAACAATGTGCTACAACACTTGGAGGAAAATAATTCTTACACTACCCTACTCTAACCAATCAACTTGAAGCTACTAAATAAAACCATTCATAGATTGGTTAAAGTAGCTACCCTCCCTAAACAATGAAGGGTGATTTACATGGCTCTGACACAAAATATAGAGCTGTAAGATGAAAAGAAGAACCAATGCTAGCTGCAGGAAACCTTGCAACTCACAAACAAGCATACATACCCCATAAGCTTGATCAGATATATTGGTGATTTTTTCTTCATTTGCAGCTTGGGAATGTGGCTCTGTAACCTCATGCGTGAACCCAATCTTGGAGACATATATGATTGGGCAGCCTCTTTATATGCCAAAATTTGAACCTTCCTTGTTGGCTTTCTCAGGTTCAACTATCTCCTCCACCAAAATTTGACCATGTTGAATAGATTGCTCCCATCCCAAGGGCATGAACTCATCATTGAGGTTGGAACATAAGGAATCAATGATATTTGAGAACATGTGATCATTAAAATCATGATCAACCTTTAAATGTTCTACCTCAACCTCATAATTTTGAAAATCAGAGATATAATAATTTATATCTTCATCAATCATCTTTGATTTGTGTTCTTGTTCTCTTTGAACAACAATTTCATGTAAGTCATCCTTTTGACTCTCCAAAACTTGAGAGTCCTCACTTGTCTGCTCCTACACTTTCGCTTGACATGGCTGTAACACCTCTAAATCTGGACAAAAACCTTGCAAATCATCCCAAAACGAATCTTCTTGCAATTCTTCTCCACTTTTTTTTTGTAAAATGGGACTGATTTGGACATTGCTACAACTCTCCTGGATGTTTGAAAAAATGGAAATTGAAGCAGAACTGAGATCTCCCATTGCCCCATAGTCCTCGGGATTTTCCTCCACTAATGCAGGCTCCTACAGGAGGTCCACCATCGGTTTGGGTGAAGAGATCTCTGTCTCTTCATCCTAAATGAAGGAGGGAAGATGATCAGAGATGACCAAGACTTCCTCCTCACTACATATTTTCTCCTGATTAGTGATATCCTGTAGTAGGAAATCTTTATGCTCCTCCTGTTGTATCTCTATTTTCTCTATGTTATTTTCATTAGCAACAGGTCGCTTAGTATATTGATAGGCAGGATGAGCTCCATCTTCCCTCCAGACAATAGGTCCATCCTTACAAAGGTGGATCTCAATAGGGCTAGACCAATGAGGAGCCTAGAAAATAGGCTCATCCACACCCATAGCTGGCATTCAAATAAAACTTGGGACATTGAAATTAGAACCCTCTTGGATAGGCTCCTCATACAGATGAATCTGCTCAAGGATAAGATCCTCAAAAGATCTAGGAGGGATCCCCTATTTGAAACTTGGAAATATTCTTTTAGCGGGGATAGGAGCAAAGGCCTTTGCTTGCATGATTTTGACCTCTAGGGCCGCCAATTGTACGATTTCCTCTTGCCTTGCAAAAGAAAGTTGCTCTGCAAGAAAGGCATCATGTTGTTGTTGGGCTTCCAACTCTTGTTGCTACTGAAATTGAGCTTGATAAGCAAGCTCATCTTGTTGTTTTTGCTGGTAAAAGGCCTCCTCTTTCTCCTGCTCCCAATGTTGTTGCTTGATTTCATCAATCTTCCTTCTGTAATCCTGCATCATATTTTCCATTTTGGTCATAATAGATTCTACAAGAAGGGTTGCCTTACTCTTTTGAGGTTGAATGGGCTGAGTAGGGGTGGGTGGAGGGTAGACATTAGGGAAATTCCCACCTACTATTGGAGCAAGGGCACCTGGATGAAAACTAAGAGCAATCATAGTTTGTTCATGTTGGTGAAATGGGGAGGGATGATTTGCATTTTCAAAAAAGTGGGGTGAATAGTGTTGGCATTTGTGCTGAGTATGTTGACATGATGATATTATGTTGTCATTGATGTCAATATGTTGGAGAGTGAACCGACAATATGTTGGAGAGTGAACCGACAATATGCTGAAATGTGAACCGATACAATGTGGTGAACCGGTATATGTGCAAAGAAGTGAACAGGTATATTGAAGCTAAACAATTGGCAAAGTGAACCGGTGTAGTGGTATAAACCGGTATATTGAGCAATAGGTGAAGTGGTATGTTTGTCCAAGAGAACCGGTATGTTGAAATGTGAACTGGCATATGGAATGTTCTCTATGAAGACTTAACATGATATGACTACCGATTGGTAGTCTTAGCTTAAGGGTTTCCGGTTGAAGTGTTCCAAGCCTGTGTGACTCAACTGATGACATTGTGTGATGAGTTAGCATTGTAATGAAGATCCGATCATGTTGCCACGTCAACTTGAGTGCGTGAAGGATCTTGCATGAAGGAGATTGATCCTATCTACCTCGGGAATGTGCAAAGTCCCTGTAAACAGTGGAGAACGTGTGATGGGTTACAAGCTGCCATGAAAATGGTGAAGAATGAACGATGGATAATGTCTTGAGATATGTTCAAGACTTTTGTATTCAAATGCAAAGTGTTCAATGGCCAAGATTGAACCACCCTGAATTGCTTAACCTAAATGTTTAGGGTTTAGGGTTTATGATACTGACCTATCTGTTTCCTATAAGGTCAATGTTGTGTTTCTTTCTGAAGTTGTTGGCAAATGGTGTGTGTGTGTATCCAAGTGAAGAGATATGTGATTCTTGCCAGACCAGATGAGATAAGAGGATTGATTCCTGCATTGTGTGTGTGTAGAAGGAAGGAACTTAAGCGGATTTGCATTAGGCATTGAGTGTAATTATCAGATCATTGTAATGCTTGTTGATCTTTAACCAGTTCAACAGTTCAAAAATCCCTTAACCGAGCAGCTATAATCAGCTTGCTGTAATTCCTTTAACAGGGCGACTCAAACTAGTTGAGTTCTTGAAATCCTCTAACAAGGTAACCTCTAACATGGTTTAACCCTTAACCGGGTATTTAGCCATCCCTTAACCGGGTGATCTCTGATAGGATTGGTTCCTAGTAGAACTCGTTGTAACAGTCTTCAACCGGACTAGGCTCCTAACAGAGCAGACTTCTAAAGAGTTCAAAAGCAGCTTGTGGGTATTTATCCCCACTGTGGTTTTTCCCAGTTGGGTTTCCACGTGAAAAATCTGAGTGTCATGTGTAGTATTTTTCATGTGATGATTTAAGTGATTTGTGTCTGAAGGTAAATCATGCTGAGCTAGCTGTTATTATATTTTTGATGATAGATTACCTATTCATGCATAAGGGTGAAATGGAAGTGTAGTATTAAGTTGAGTGGAAAGCTAAGTGATCAACCGGTTAATGCTTGTCACAGTTATTCTTAGCTTTATCGATTGCACTCTATTTCAGACCGGTGTTACTATCTATTAGACATTTGCAGTGTTTGCATTCAAACTGGTTCGTGAGAAGATATTGTGACTGTATTGATTCACCCCCCCCTCTTAGTATCGGTTTGGTACTTATTGCTCATCATTGACTTATCAATTCATATCAGAGCATCCTCCAAGTCCCCTGTGTTGTAAGCTTAAGCGCTTGAGGGAAAGATCCTATTGTAATGATGAAGAGAGAAGGTCCAAAGTTCAATAGAGATAAATTCAAAATTTGGAAAGACAGAATGAAGATTTACATCAGAAGCATGGGTGCTCAACACTGGAGCTATGTTGAGAATGTTTTTGTTATTCCTACCGGCACTCTCACTGATGATCAAAAGAGAGAAATATAGGAGAATGGGCAAGTCATGGAAGCCCTAATCAACAACTTATTTGACATTGAGTTTATTGATGTCCAGGGTAAAGATAGTCACAAAGAAGTATGGGACACTCTTGAGAATATCTATGGCGGTGATGAGAATGTAAAAAAAGCTAAGGAAGAAAGCCTTAGAAGGAAGTTTGAAGACATGCGGATGGTTGAAGGTGAGACCATTCAACAGTATGGAATAAGGATCCAAACTATTGTTGGAGATATCAAGAGCGCAGGTGGTAAAATGGAAGATTCCACTATGGTAAGAAAAGTTCTGAGATCCTTATTACCGGTCTATGCAATAAGGGTTGCTGCTATTCAGGAGTTCAGATCAATAGACAAGACCAAGGCATCCCTAGACTCCATCATTGCAAAGTCGACAACCTATGAGATAAATAGTTTTGATGGCAGTGTTCAAAAGACTGAATCAGCTTTTAGAGCTTCTGTTGTACCATGTAGAAAAGGAAAAGAAGCAAGCACCAGTGGCGAACCAAGACAGAGCAGAGAATTGGATGATGAGGAGATCCTGATGGAATTCAACGCTCTTCTTGCCAGGAAACTTCCTAAAGGAACCGGTAAATACAAAGGTAAGCTCCCTTTGAAATGCTTTTCTTGTAATCAGATAGGACATATTGCTATAAACTGTCCTAATGGTGAAAACAAGGACAAACCAGAGAGGTTAAAGAAATTCAAAGGAGGAAACTGGAGAAACTGTTTTGTTGTAGTTGATGAAGGTGTCACAGATGAGGAATCAAAAGATGAAGAGAATGAAGATATTGTGTTTGTTGCAGTAAAGGAAGATGTGTCAGACAAGAAGGCTCTTGTCTCCCGCTTTGATAATTCCAATGAGTGGATTATTGACAGTGGCTGTTCTCACCATATGACTGGTGACCAGAGTAAGTTTCTATCCTTGGAAGAATATGCTGGTGGTGTGGTTCATTTTGGTAATGATGCACCATGTATGGTTAAAGGAAGAGGGTCCATCTCTCTGAATGGAAAGAGTGCTGACAATGTGTATTGGGTGGAAGGTCTTAGACAAAATCTATTGAGTGTTGCCCAGCTGAATGACAGTGGACTCACTCTGGAATTCAAAAATGGAGCATGCAAAATCAAAGGAAATAATGGTGAATTGATGGCCACTGGTATGCAAACCAAAGGTAACCTATTTCAGCTGAATGCAAATATAAGTACATGTCTTATGGCTAAATTTGATGATAGCTAGATATGGCATAGGAGACTTTGCCATGTAAACTTTGATAATTGTGAAGGCCAGTAAGACCAAGGTAGTCAGAGGATTGCCGGTGCTGAGCAAACCAGAAAATCCTTTGTGCAGAGAATGTCAACTGGGGAAAATGTCTTCCTCAACTTTCAAAGGTAAATCTTTCACAATAAACAATTTACTTGATCTTGTGCATACCGATTTGTGTGGTCCTATGAAAACTAGGAGTGTGTAGGGAGATAGGTATTTTATGATTCTTACATATGATTGCTCAAGAATGATGTGGGTCACATTCTTGAAGGACAAGTCTGAAGCCTTTGGAAAGTTCAAAGCTTTCAAGCATTGGTAGAAAAGGAAAGTGGTAGAAGAATCAAATGCCTTAGAACTGATCAAGGAGGGGAATTCACTTTCGATGAATTCAACAAATACTGTGAAGATAATGGTATCAAGAGGCAACTATCTGCCCCCCAGACTCCACAGCAAAATGGCTTAGCAGAGAGAAACAACCAGACTGTGGTTGAAGTTGTTAGGTCCCGGAGACAACTGAGAGGGGGGGGGGGTGTTAATCAGTTGTCTAATAAATTCAAACCAAAAACAATTTTACCAACTTAATGCTTAATACCGGTAAACCAATTAAGTATGCCGGTAGATAGTTTTAATAGTTAATTGCTATACTGGTAAAGATTAATGTATGAAACATAAACACAAAGTCATCCACAACACATAACACCAATATTTGTACGTGGAAACCCTGTAAGGGGAAAAACCATGGTGGGAAACCTTACCCACAATCAAATGATACTACTGTAGATAGTAAGTGTACATAAATGGGGTTTGCACATGCAAAAAGGCCAACAACCTAGAGCTCACTGCTCAATCACACAATGGGAGTCACACTAACTATAGTTGGATGGTTAAATCCAATAAGAATGTACTGCACAAAATAGCATCTTCATATGCTGGATTTAGTACCGGTGTAATGCTGATATGCTTTCACAAAAACCTAGCTTCACCTTCATATGATGTCTTTGTGTATAGCTCTGCTTAATCTCGCATATACCTTCACATAATCCTTTTTCGCATTCCACACTTGATCTTACAAATAAGATCTTACATTTATACCATAAACATCAAATACATCATAAGCTATGCAACCACAAACATAACCTAGTATATGATAATTTTAGCAAAACATTCAAAAGAAGAAGGAAATAAAAACACTATTATACTATACAAACCATATATTTGAGCTCATTCCTTGACCTCCATTGTTTCTCTTTCTCCTCCAAATTATTGTGGATATCACCTCTAAAATGCAAGTGTATGCAAGCAAGATTATAATTTGAAAATGATAGCGTAAGGATACTAGAGACGTGGTCCTTAAATGATTGAAAGAGGCCTCCAATTTATAGAATTTGGAGAGAGATGAGACAAGAATTCGACAGATGAGATCGATTCAATCTAATGGTCGACATCGCATGCAAAGGGGAGTCTCTTGGGAAATTGCCATTTTGATGGCAAGTGGAAGATGAGTTAGAAGGACAATTCCATTTTCGACACTTGGTCAAAAATGGAAACTTTGCCTTTGAGAGAGGAGACAAGTGATTCACTTTTTTAGAAAGTGAATCACTTAAGTGAAGACATTTGAGTGAGGTGGAAATTAATAATTAATAATTATTAATTTCACTCATAAAATCAAATTAGCCAATTAATATTAAAAAAAAAAATATTAATTGTGACATGGACAAAAATATGGTGAATAAATAAATATATATTTATTTATTCAAAAAAGGACATGTTAGTAAGAAAGGGGATTAATTAATTATTTAATTAATTAACCTAGGGGAAATGATTTGAATAAATTAAGATACCAACCCTAATGATGAATTAAGTCCCAATAGTGATGATTGATTGGCTAATAATTGATGAAAATTAATGACAATTGACTGAATTTGACAACAAAATAGGACAAAGGATCGAAAAAGACCCAAAATTGATAATGATTTTGATGAGAGACTGATAAGATTGATTGATAATGACTTGATAATATTAATTGATATTAAGGTTGATAATTAATGATTGATTAATTATCAACAAAGAGGGAATTAAGTCTAATTGTCAAGATGATACAAATTCGAATGATTTAAAAATGTTTAAAAAAAATGCCAATTATAATGATTTAGGACCAAATGTGATTGAACGAGATTGATGAGGGTTGGATTTGAAATGAATTGAAACCAAGGAATGACACAATGCCAACATATGATGAAAATCAAATGTAACATAGAAGACATGCTAAGAATTAGGTTAGCAATGTAAGAGTGATGACCAATTTTGAGTGACTACAGTTAAATCCAATAAGAATGTACTGCACAAAATAGCATCTTCATATGCTGGATTCAGTACCGGTGTAATGCTTATATGCTTTCACAAAAACCTAGCTTCACCTTCATATGATGTCTTCGTGTATATCTCTTCTTAATCTCGCATATACCTTCACATAATCCTTTTTCGCATTCCACACTTGATCTTACAAATAAGATCTTACATTTATACCATAACCTAAGACCAATTTTAGTAGGTCGGCTCTACAAGATATTACAATAAAACATTTTACAAACAATATAATTTCTGATGCAATAACTGATTGAACATGTTGGCTTAATGCATTTACAACAACAATTAATCATCTCCATAGCGTGGCATGCTGATCTAGAAAAGATAATCCTGCCGGTGTAACCCTAGACCAATTTGCTGGTAAAAGCAAGTATGCAAATATGAATATACCAATGATTAATTCATTAAGATAAGATGTCCACATGATGTCTTTGATATTACCAAGTGTCTTTCATATCATTCCAAGTGTCTTTCGTATCATTCCAAGTGTCGGTGATCATTATATCCTGCCAGTGAACCATATGCGAGTAACTGTGCAATAGTTACTTTCTTGCCAGTGAATACTGATGGATCTCCAAAGTGCTAGTGTTTTAGTAGGTGTTGACATCAATGACAAAACCATACCAAAATACCAACAATCTCCCCCTTTGGCATTGATGGCAACACAAGATGGAAAAACCATCAAAGTGCCAAAACAGAATTGCCAAATACCAAAAACCAACAATCTCCAGAAAAGATTATAACCAGAATTCGGAGAGTACATATCTCTCATTAAACAACAATCTCTCCCCCTGGGAGCAACATGTGTTTTTCAATACCAATCTCTCCTCAAAAGATAACATGTTTTTCCATAGATATCTCTCCCCCTTTGACATCAAATGCCAAAGTTAGAATAAAACCAAGTTCATATACAAAATACCAATCAGAAGCAGCTAGAACTATGTTGATCCAAGGAAAAGTTGCTCACACCTTTTGGAGAGAAGCGGTGAGCACTGCTGTATACACAATGAACCGGGTACTCATCAAGAAAGAAAAGGATAAAAATCCTTATGAGTATTGGACTGGTAAGACACCAGTGGTAAGCTACTTTATAATGTTTGGTAGCAGATGTTATATCAAGAGAAGTGAACATCAGAGCAAGTTCGATGCAAAATGTGATGAAGGAATATTCCTAGGACATTCCCCCAAGAGAAAAGCTCTCAAATGTTTCAACAATAGGACTCAAAGAATTTTTGAAAGCATCAATGTTAGAGTTGATAAAAATCTTGAAAAACCTAAGGAAATTGACAGTAAGCAAGCAAGAGATGAATCGGTAGTAACCTTCTGGGAACCAGTTGCTAATCAACCAAGTACCAGTAACAGTGCTCCTACACCGGTAGATGCTGATGTTGATGAAAATGAGGATGAAGAAGAAAAGTAGGAGGAATCAGTCAAGAACATTCCTTGATATGTCAAACTGAATCATGATCCAAAGCAGATCATAGGAGATAAGGATGCAAGAATCCTTACAAGAAGAAAGGTGAGAGAAAATTCTTGTATGATCTCTGAATTTGAGCCTAAATCATTCAAAGAGGCACATAAAGATGAATACTAGATCAAGGAAATGGAGGAGGAACTTGACCAGATAGAGAAGAATGGTACATGGTCTTTGGTACCTAGACCGGAGCATAAAAATGTTATTAGTACCAAATGGGTTTTCAGAAACAAGTTAAATGAGGATGGCATAGTGGTAAGGAACAAAGCCAGACTAGTATGTAAAGGATATGCTCAAGAAGAAGGAGAAGACTATGGAGAAACCTTTGCCCCAGTAGCCATATTGGAAGGAGTTCGTATGCTTCTTGCATATGCAGCTTTTAAAGGATTCAAGGTATACCAAATGGATGTAAAATCTGCATTCCTAAATGGAATACTCGAAGAGGAGGTGTATATAGAGCAACCAGATGGGTTTTCCCTATCAGAAGACAGTGACATGGTGTGTAGGCTACATAAAGCCATGTATGGACTGAAGCAGGCACCTAGAGCATGGTATGAATGCTTGCACTCCCATCTTGTGAAGACTGGATTTGGAAGAACAAGTGAAGATAACAATATCTACTTGAAATCAGAAGGAGATCATATTCTGATCTGTGAAGTATTTGTTGATGACATCATCTTTGGAGGTGATGACAAAATGAGTCATGAATTTGCTGATGAGATGAAAAAGGAGTTTGAAGTGTCACTCATAGGGGAGATCAAGTTCTTCATTGGACTACAGATTCAATAAATGAAAGATGGAATCTTTATTACTCAGTCCAAGTATGTCAAAGAGGTGTTGAAGACCTTTGGCATGGAAGATAGTAAACCGGTTGGTACACCAATGGTGACCGGTTGTAAGCTATAAAAAGAAGATGACTCAACGGTGGTAAATGAGAAGTATTACTGATCAATGATTGGTAAGTTGCATTATGTAGTGCATAGCAGACCAGACATTGCACATGCAGTGGGTATTACCGCTCGGTTTTAACAAAGCCCTAGAGTATCCCACTTGGTAGCAATCAAGAAAATTCTTAGATATTTGAAGGGAACTATTGACTATGGGTTATGGTATCCATACAATAATTATTTCAACTTGAAAGTGTTCATAGATGCTGATTGGGCTGGTAATGTAGATGACCAGAAGAGCACAATCGGTGGTGCATTATTCCTTGGTGGTAGACTAGTCTCATGGATGAGTAAAAAGCAGAGTTGTATCTCTCAGTCTACAGCAGAAGCGGAGTATGTTGCAACTTTTATGAATTGCACCCAGACTATTTGGATGAAGCATGAATTGAATGGCTTCAAAGTTCCTGTATGTGAACCGGTAAACATATTTTGTGACAATACAAGTGCAATTAACATTTCCAACAATCCAGTTTTGCATGCTAGAACCAAGCACTTTGAGCTCAAGTATCATTTCTTGAGGGAAAAGGTTCAGAACAAGGAGGTTGTTTTGGAACATGTTTCTAGTAAGGAGCAGTTAGCAAATATATTCACCAAGCCTCTACCAAAGGCTTCATTTACCTATTTAAGAGGTGAATTAGGGGTGCTACCCCTTCAAGAGGTGAACTAAAAGTATGTACTCCACATCAGTCAGGTATTACAGTGTCCAAATTTTTCCAAATTGATGTGTTGAAGGATGCTACTCCTCAGGGGGAGCAACATAGTGGAACAAGAAAGCTTGTGCCTCCACTTTAGCATTGTTGTCAAAGGGGGAGAAGATGTGATGCAGAAAGAGAGATCTTTGTATATTGCCATCAATGCCAAAGGGGGAGATTATTGGCATTTGTGCTGAGTATGTTGACATGATGATATTATGTTGTCATTGATGTCAATATGTTGGAGAGTGAACCAACAATATGCTGAAATGTGAACCGGTACAATGTGGTGAACATGTATATGTGCAAAGAAGTGACCAAGTATATTGAAGCTAAACAATTGGCAAAGTGAACCGGTATAGTGGTATAAATCGGTATATTAAGCAATAGGTGAAGTGGTATGTTTGTCCAAGAGAACCTGTATGATGAAATGTGAACTGGCATATGGAATGTTCTCTATGAAGACTTAACATGATATGACTACCGGTTGGTAGTCTTAGCTTAAGGGTTTCTAGTTGAAGTGTTTTAAGCCTGCGTGACTCAACTGATGACATTGTGTGATGAGTTAGCATTGTAATGAAGATCCGATTGTGTTGCCACGTCAGCTTGAGCGCGTGAAGGATATTGCATGAAGGAGATTGATCCTATCTACCTCGGGAATGTGTGAAGTCCTTGTAAATGGTGGAGAACGTGTGATGGGTTACAAGCCGCCATGAAAACGGTGAAGAATGAATGATGGAGAATGCCTTGAGATATGTTCAAGACTTTTGTATTCAAATGCAAAGTGTTCAATGGCCAAGATTGAACCACCTGAATTGCTTAACCTAAATGTTTAGGGTTTAGGGTTTATGCTACCGACCTATCTGTTTCCTATAATGTCGATGTTGTGTTTCTTTCTAAAGTTGTTGGCAAATGGTGTGTGTGTATCCAAGTGAAGAGATACATGATTCTTGCTAGACCAGATGAGATAAGAGGATTGATTCCTGCATTGTGTGTGTGCAGAAGGAAGGAACTTAAGCAGATCTACATTAGGCATTGAGTGCTGCTATCAGATCATTATAATACTTGTTGATCTTTAACCACTTCAACAGTTGGAAAATCCCTTAACCGAGTAGCTTTAATTAGCTTTCTATAAATCCTTTAATAGGGTGACTCAAACTAATTGAGTTCTTGAAATCCTCTAACAAGGTAACCTCTAACATGGTTTAACCCTTAACCGGGTATTTAGCCATCCCTTAACCAGGTGATCTCTAACAGGATCGATTCCTAGCAGAACCTGTTGTAACAGTCTTTAATCGGACTAGGCTCCTAACAGAGTGGACTTCTAAAGAGTTCAAAAGAAGCTTGTGGGTATTCATCCCCACCATGGCTTTTCCCAGTTGGGTTTCCACGTGAAAAATCTGTGTGTCATGTGTAGTATTTTTCATGTGATAATTTAAGTGATTTTTGTTTGAAGGTAAATCATGCTGAGCTAGCTGTTATTATATTTCTGATGATAGATTACCTATTCATGCATAAGGGTGAAAAGGAAGTGTAGTATTAAGTTGAGTAGAAAGCGAAGTGATCAACTAGTTAATGCTTGTCATAGTTATTCTTAGCTTTACCAATTGCACTCTATTTCAGACCGGTGTTACTGTTTGTTAGACATTTGCAGTGTTTGTAGTCAAACCGGTTCATGAGAAGATATTGTGACTCTACTGATTCACCACTCCCTCTTGGTACCAGTTTGGTACTTATTGTTCATCATTGAATTATCAAATAGAAGGTAAACCCATGGTAGGAGCTCATATTGAAGCATTAAAAATATGATCTTTGTGATGCAGGAGCATACCCAGTTCACAACAATCTTGCATCAATCAAAAACATTTTCCTTTCTATTTTGTTTGCCATTTCAGTTTCTTTCTGTGTGTCTCAGTTTTGGCTCATCAGATCCTGTGGAGTTGGATTCCACTTGAAGAGTTGATCATCTTTCTTTCTTTCTAACCTCATCTCATTTGGATCACTTTCTGACAAGATATTGCTACCGGTTTCCATGACAGTTTCTTGTTACCGGTTGCTTGAAACCTATTTTGGTGATCTACCGGAACCCATTTCAAAGCTTGTAGAGCCTTGAGTGTTGATCTCGATATTTCTTGGCATGTGGTCGACCTTCTATGTTTCATCCTTTGGATTTTCTGGAGGAATCTCTTAGCGGAGGCCGACCTTGTTCATTTTGCACGTTAGGTATTTTTCTTTGGGTTTTGATCCCTTTTGGGATGACTAGATCCTTTGGATTGATATATATATATATATATATATATATATATATATATATATATATATATATATATATATATATATATATATATATATATATATATATATATATATATATATATATATATATATATATATATAATCATGCTTTAGAATGTAATCAATTAAAATCAATTCGAGTATCGGATAGATCGTTCAATTCAAGGTCCCGGTTGTGACCTATTCTACCTGGCCCGTGTGTCGGTATGTTGTAACCCGTTTGTTACCAGTTGGATGTAATTAAATTTCATGCAATAAAACTATCTGATATGCATTGCCTCCATCATATATGTGTGTTTTCGTTGTGTTTAGTCTTCCTGACCGGTCCAGACTAATCTCCTTGAGGTCCCTCCTCACCGGTGACTGCTTCAAGTGGTATCAGAGTGAAGTTTCATTTTGGAGGTTGTGTATCCTAAATTTTTTTGTCGGGTGGTGGATTGCGGATCCAACCTGCAATTGCAGAGGACTATCATGAATCGATGGTATGAAGAGGAACTAGGAATGGTTGAGCACGTGAGAATGCACACCCTATCGTGATGGAGATGTTGTGAGGAATAGAAATCCGATTAGAAGTAGTGGAGACAACCCAGAGAAGAGGCTGACATATTGAAGATGTAAAGGAAGATGAAGGAGAAGAAGCCCCGACAGAATAAGTAAACCTACCAAAATTTGATCTGGATGAAGAAAGGTTTTTAAGGGTTTTGAGTAGGGCGAACACTAAACCTCATTTTACTCCACCAGAATATGATGGGAAGTTAGATTATGATGAATTGATGGATTGGATCTCAGAGATGGAGAAGTGTTTTGATTTTGAAAACACTGCAGAAGATAGGAAGGTGAAATATGCCTGTACTCAGTTGAAAGGTCATGCATCTCTTTGGTCGGAGAATTTGCAAGTTGATAGACAAAGAAGAGGTAAAGAAAAGATTAAAAAATGAGATTGAATGATTGCTAAGTTAAAATCAAAGTTTGTCCCGATGAATTATCAAGTGGATTTGTTGCGGAAGTTGCAGAACCTGAGACAAAGTGAATCTAGTGTGAAGGAGTACACCGAAGCATTTTACAAATTGAACATTAGAACCGGACATGTTGATGATGAAGTTGAATAGAATGCAAAATATTTGAATAGATTACAGATGTCTATACAAGATGAACTCAATATGATCAAATTAGAGAGTGTTGAAGAGGCTTATTAGTATGCACTAAAGGCTAAAGAGAAATTGAACAAAAGACATAAGAAGAGACAGAGATGTAGAGCTGGAAGGTTTACCAGAGGAATATTTCAAGGAGGAAGAGGATATACCGGAGGAAGAGGAACCGATATAGATCAGAACAAGGACACGAAAGTGAGAAAAGGAGGTAATTCATACCAGAAGGACGATATTAATTTCTATCAGAGGAGAGAACCAGATGGTTACCAGAATGAGAACTTTGGAAGACAAGACACAAGGACATTTAGAGGTACTTGCTTTAAGTGTGGAGGAAAAGGACACCGTGCATTTGAATGTAAGAAGATAAAGGCTACCAGAAGAGCAGTAGTCATGGAAGAAAACCCCACTAGATCAAACAATAAATCGAAAGATGGAGAACTGTTGATGATGAGGAGAGATTTGTGGCATACTGATCGGGATAAAGAACCCTTTCAAAGGAAGAATCTGTTCAAGACCAGATGTAAGGTATCTAGTAAGTGTTGTAAATTTGTTATTGATACTGGTAGTTCAAATAATCTTGTCTCAAAAGAGATGGTGAATAAGTTGAAATTGGAAAGATTGAAACACCCTAAGCCTTATCAGATAGCATGGATTCTAGATGAACATAAGTTGTTAGTAAGTGAATAGTGTTTGGTAAAATTAAAAATTGGGAATTATCATGATGAATTTTTGTGTGATATTATGCCTATGGATATTTGTCATCTTTTGATGGGAAGACCGACAGTTTGATAGACAGGCAATACATGATGGGAGGAAGAATACATACACTATTGTGGCCAATGGGATGAAGCAAATCTTGTTGCCTTTGGAGGAACCTTTGAAGAGTCAAGTCTGTACAAATACCAGAATCTGTTTAGTAGATGGAAGGAAATTCATGGATGGACTAAGACATGAGAATGTGTGTTTTGTCTTAATTCCTAAGAAGACTAAAGACTGAAACCGGAAGGAGAACACCCCCAAGAGATAAGAGATTTCCCGATAGAATATGAGGACATCATTTCAGATAATGTACCTGATGGATTGCCACCTATTAGAAGTATTAGTCATTGCATGGACTTGGTTCCCGGAGCTAGTTTGCCTAACAAAACTGCACATCGGTTGACACCGACAAAAATGAAGAAATGAATAGACAAGTGCAGGAGTTGTTGAAGAAAGGTTTGATCAGGGAGAGTCTGAGCCCTTGTGCGGTACCAATAGTATTTGCACCTAAGAAGAATGGATAATGGAGGATGTGTATCAATTCAAGAGCAATAAATAAGATCATAGTAAAATACTGATTTTGTTTGCCTAGGATGGATGACATAATGGAGTGTTTGAGTGGAGAAATATACTTTACAAAGATATATTTGAAGAGTGGATATCATCAGATCAGGATCAGAGAAGCTGATGAGTGGAAGACAACATTTAAGACAAATGAAGGACTATATGAATGGTTGGTGATGCCTTTTGGATTGAATAATGCACCGAGTACTTTCATGATAAAGTGAAAGTGAAAGACATTGTTGAGTGGGCTACATCGAAAAGCATTGGAGAGGTAAGATCATTTAATGGATTGGCTAGTTTTTACTGGAATTTTATCAGAAATTTTAATTCAGTTTGTAGCCCTATGACTGAGACCATGAGAGGAGATCGGAAGGAATTCAAGTGGACCACCAGAGCAAACAAAAGTTTTGAATTATTGAAGCAGAAAGTGACTGAGCAACCTGTGTTAGCTTTACTAGATTTCAATAAGGTATTTCAAGTGGATTGTGATGCAAGTGGAACAACAATAGGAGCAGTTTTGAGTCAAGAAGGGAGAGCAGTACCCTATTTCAGTGAGAAATGGAATGATGCCTGAAAGATATATTCAATGTATGATTAGAAATTTTATGCCATAGTTCAAGCCTTGAAAAGATGGAGACAATACTTGTTGCCTAAGAAGATTGTTTTGTATAGAGTGTTGGCCATTTGGAGGAATTGATTATGTGTTGCATTGATGTATTGGCATTGATGTCAACACTAGTTGTTTCAAATGTTTTACCGACACCCTTCTGATCCCCATAGGTTGAGTAGTTTCTAGTTGGTTTGGATCTAACATGATCCGATATGCTCTGGTATGACTTGGTTATGTATTTGGCTTATTCATGCTACTCATGTTCATATTCAATAAGTTGGTTTTGGTTTGGTGATCGAATGCTATCATGCTTGCTAAGAAGCTTGGCTTGTGGTTCCGATGAGGGTTTCATCGACAAAGATTTTGATGAAGATCTTTGATGATATGCACAAGTGGTGTTGGTGCAACTTCTGGTACAAATTCAGGATGTTGATGGTGATCATGTTCGAGACTTAGAAAATGGAGATCATTGCTTTAGCGTGTGGATCTATATTGGGTCCTGATTGATCTAGGTTATGGACTGACTTAATGTAACATGTGGATTGGACCTCGATGTGTTTTTAGGATGTCTTATGTGTTGGATATTATTTGTTTGGTTTAAGGCCGACATGTTTTGTAATTATGTAATTGGTTTATTTTCTGGTGGTCATCCTGACTGTTTATGGTCGAGCATTTGTATATATATGATGTAAGATCTCATTGTAGATCATCATGGGCATATGGTCAAGGAATGAGATATGGATATGTAATGTGCGAATAATGTAATATCATTTAGACAGGGGATTTGGTTGATCATTGAAGATCAAATTGGGTTTATGTAAGAGGATTTAGTGCTCTCGTATATTGCTTAACAGAAACTATACTTAGGCATAGGAGATTCTATCTTTGTAGTTCATTCATTCTTTCGAATTGTAGTATGGATTTCTATGTAGTCAGTGAAACTCCTTTTGTGATGAGCAGTGTGCTCTAGGCTGTTGGCCTTCCTGCAAGTGCAGGCCCCTCAATTGTAATTCACATACTTACTGCAAAAGTATTATCTGACTGTGGGTAGGCTTCCCACCGTGGTTTTTCCCTTTACTGGGTTTTCCACGTATAAATCTTGGTGTCATGTGGATGGTTTTTATTCTGTGATTATTATTTATGCTTAATTGGTTTAAGCATTTTGGTATTAATTTTTTGGGTTCCGGTATTAAAGTTTTAATTTCTAAATGTTCTGGTAATCTATGAGAACAGATTCACCCCTCCTCTTAGTTGTCTTCTGATTATTTGAATTGTCTAACAATTGCTATTAGAGCTTTGGTCCTCTCTACAGAAAGCTTAACCGCTTGAGGAAGATCCTATGGTGACTAACAGTTCAAGTTCATCCAGTTCATCTGGAGCTATCTTTCGGAGATATATTCCTAAGCTTCATGGAACAAATTACACAGTATGGAAGATTTAGATGGAGACTCATTTGAGATGTCTTGGCAAGGAGATTTGGGAGATCACACAGAATGATGTTACACCTCATAATCTAGCATTTGGCAATCCTCCTCCGACAAACCTGGATAAGGAGCTTGAGAATGATTGTAGAGAAAGAGAAGCCCTCTTGTGTGCACTTTCTGATCAACAAATAATGGGATTAACTGACAAATCATCTGGAAAGGATATATGGGATAAGTTGGAGACTCTTAATGAAGGTGACCCTACAATGAAGATTGCTAAACTTGATGGTTACTAGGTGAGATATGAAAACCTAAAGGTGGAAGAAGATGAAATGATTACTGCATTCATGGAAAGGGTAAATGAGATTGTTATGGGAATTCAATGTTGTGGTGGAACTCTGAGTGAAGATGAAATTGTTACTAAAGTTCTGAGAGCCCTACCACTGGCTTACAAGATGAAGGCTATTTCTATTAATGACTTGAGAACAATGGCTAATACTTTTGTCAACAGAGATACATTGGTTGGTAAATTGTCTGCTTTTGAGATTGAAGAATTTGGACCTTTTGGAGTTGTGAAGTCTGAACTTTCTTTTCATGCATCTGCATCAGCAACCGGTAAGCAAGATTGGAAAGCTTTACATGCAAATGAATTGGATGATATGAAGAGAGAAGATGATGAGTTTGAGAAACTTGAAGCACTATTTACTAGAAGAGTAACATAAGGACCGGTAGGAAGTAAGTATGAAGGAAAAACACCTTTTAAATGTTTTGCATGTAATAAGATTGGTCATTTTGCATCTAGATGTCTTGAAAGGAATTCAAGATTGGAAGAAAGAGTTAGAAGATCATTTAAGCCTAACCCTAGAAATCGGAACAAGTATAAGTATAAAAAAAACAAAGACAAATCATGCTACATAGCGGATGAGGAAGACATTACTGATTCTGATGATGAACCGACATAAGATTTTGCTAGTGGTTTCAGAAATGGGAAGGAATGGGTGTTCCTGGCTATCAAGAAAGATGTTCCGGCACTAGAAGAGAATGTACCTAAAGAGAAGGCACTTGCTGCTAAAATCAAAGACAAGGATGAATGGGTAGTTAACAGTGGTTGTTCACATCATATGACTGGAGATAAAGGGAAGTTTCTATCTTTGCAAGAATTTGATGGCGGTCTGGTTAGATTTGGAGATGACAAAGTGTGTATGATAAAAGGAAAAGGAACTATATCATTCGATGGTAAGAACAATACTAATAATGTTTATTATGTTGAAGGTTTAAGGCATAATATTTTGAGTGCAAGACAATTGGTGGATAAGGGATTTCAATTACAGTTCAAGGATGGGAAATGCAAAATCATTAACAGATCTAGTTTGGAGATTGCAACTGGTACACAGACAAAAGGTAATATATTTTATTTAAATTCCGGTGACGACATTTTTGATTTCAAAAATTGATGAGAGTTGGCTATGACAGAAAAGGCCGTGTCATGTGAATTTTGATTGCATTGTGAAGATCAGTTCAACTAAGCCAGTTAGAGATATACCTAAGATTGTGAAGCCCTATAATCCAGTATGTAAAGAATATCAAATGGTTAAACATGCTAGAACCTCTTTTAGGAGTATACAAGATAAATCCAATGATGTTCTTGATCTTATTCATACTGATTTGTGTGGCCCTTCTAGAGTTAAAAGTTTTCAAGGTGATAGATATTTCATGCTAATCATTGATGATTATTCTAGAATGATGTGGGTTACTTTTCTAAGGGAGAAATCTGAAGCATTTGAAAAGTTTGAAATATTTAAAGCTAAAGTGGAATATGAGACAAGATTGAAGATTAAATGTTTAAGGTCAGATCATGGTGGATAATTCACATCCGGTGAGTTTAATAACTTATGTGAGAAGCATGGTATAAGGAGACAATTTTCTACTCCTTGGACACCTCAGTAGAATGGAGTTGTGGAAAGGAAGAGCATAACCATCTTGGATGCTGCTAGAACAATGATGATGGAATCTAGTCTACCTCATATCTACTGGAGAGAAGCAATGAACACAACAATTTATACATTTAATAGAGTACATATCAGAGGAGAAACTGGTAAGACACCTTATGAATTATGGTTTGACAATACACCTACAATTAAGTATTTCAGAATCTTTGGTAGTAAATTTTATATCAGGAGAGATAATATCATTGGAAAATTTGATCCTAGATGTGATGAAGACATATTTCTTGGTTATTATAATGAAAGTAAGGCATATAGATGTTATAATAAGAGATTGCAGAGAATTGTAGAGAGTGCCAATGTCAAGGTGGATGAGGTGAATAGAGGTCAAATCAGAGTTTATGAGAAGGAACTGACAGTGGAAATGATTATATCTGAATCAGTAGCACCTTTACCGGAAAAGAGTGTTGAACCAGTTACTTCAAGAGTATCATAGAATTCTACAGTAACTGAAGAACCAGGAAGAGGAATAGAGAGTCAGAAGACTCCTAGGTATGTGAGATTGAATAATTCAGAAGATCAGATCATTGGGGATAAGAACAATGGAGTGATGACAAGAAGAAGACTAACAACTAATGAGGCATGTCTAATTTCCCAAGTTGAACCGGTATCATTAATTGAGGCATGTAAAGATGAATACTGGTTGAAAGCTATGGAAGAAGAATTAGATCAGATTGAGAAGAATAACACATGGACTTTGGTTCCTTGGCCTAAAAATAAGAATGTTATTGAAACTAAATGGGTTTTTAGGAATAATTTGAATGAGGATGGTCAAGTTGTAAGGAAAAAGGCTAGATTGGTTTGTAAAGGATATTCTCAAAAGGAAGGAATCGATTATGGTGAGACTTTTGCACCTGTAACTAGGATTGAAGCTGTAAGATTATTTCTTGACTATGCTGCCCATAAAAACTACAAGGTTTTTCAGATGGATGTTAAGTGTGCATTTTTGAATGGGGATTTTGCTGAGGAATTTTATATTGAGCAACCTGATGGTTTTTCACTTTCAGATGATACAAACATGGTTTGTGGGTTAAGGAAAGCTTTATATGGATTAAAACAGACACCTAGAGCTTGGTATGCAAGGTTGAATAAATATCTTTTGAAGCTTGGTTTTATTAAGGGTAATGCTGACAATAATTTATATTATAAAATCACTAATGATGATATACTGATTATTGAAGTATTTGTTGATGAAATTATCTTTGGAGGTGAAGATAATTTATGCATGGAATTTTCTAAGAATATGGAGAAAGAATTTGAAAGGTCTATGATTGGGGAAATGAAATTTTTCTTAGGTTTGCAGATTACTTAGACTGACAAAGGTACTTTCATCTGTCAAATTAAGTATGCTAGGGAATTATTGAAGAACTTTGATATGGGAGATTCTAAACCGGTAAGTACTCCTATGGTTACAAGTGAGAAATTGACAAGGAAAGATGTTTCTGCACCAATAAATCCTACAAGATACAAATATGTGATTGGAGGTCTACTTTATTTGACTCAGACTAGGCCTGACATAGTGAGTGTTGTTTGTATTGCATCTAGATTTTAGAGTGATCCTAGAGAAAATCATGAGAGTGTGGTGAAAAGGATTTTTAGATACTTGCAAGGTACATCAGAATATGGTTTGTGGTACCCTAAGGATGATGAATTTACTTTATGTGTATATACAAATGCTGACCGGGGTGGAGATGTTGATGACCAGAAAAGTATTTCCGGTGGAGCTTTATTTATTGGGAAGAAGTTGGTTTCATGGATCAACAAGAAACAATCATATACTTATTTATCTACTACTGAAGATGAGTATGTTTTTGTTGCTACTACTTGTACACAACTTTTATGGATGAAGCAAATGTTGAAGGATGTCAAAGTGCATTGCATTGGACTGGTAGTTATTCATTGTGATAACTCTACTGCTATTGTCATATCAAAGAATCCGGTATTTCCTTCTAAGACAGAGCACATATATATCAAGTATAACTTTTTGAAGGAGAAGGTGGAAGAAAATGAAGCCGGATTGGTTTATGTGAACACTATAGAGAATATTGTAGATATTTTCACTAAACCTCTATGTAAAGAACCATTAGAGTACCTGAGAGATAGGTTAGGGGTTTCTGCCCCTCCGACAGAGAACTGATTGATGCATTTTGGCATCAGTCCGATATGCATTATCAAAGATATTTTTCATTCTGACACTGATGTGGGGATGCTACTGCTCAGGGGGAGTAGTTAGCTTTGTGATTCAGTGGTTTATGTTTTTTCTTTGATATTTTTGTCAAATTTGTGGAATTGATGTCAAAGGGGGAGAGATATTGATGTGAAAAAGAAAAACTTAAGGAGTTGTATACATTAGGGAGAAAGATATATGTGTAATTCAAATATTTATAGAGATATCACTTACAGAGGGAGTTTGGTCTTTGTTTTAGAACTTCATTGCTATATCTTTATGTGGGAGATTGTTGGTTGTCTTCCATTGGGGAGACTTATTTGGCATTTCTTGGTACTTAGATGTTTTGCACATCTAGTGTTGCCATCAATACCAAACAGGGAGATTGTTGGCTATTTGGAGGAATTGATTATGTGTTGCACTGATGTTTTGTCATTGATATCAACACTAGCTATTTTGGATGCTTTACCGACACCCTTCTGATCCCAATAGGTTGAGTAGTTTCCGGTTGGTTTGGATCTGAAATGATCTGATATGCTTCGGTATGATTTGGTTATGGAATTGGCATATTCATGCCACTCATGTTCATATTCAGTAATTTAGTTTTGGTTTGGTGATTGGATGCTATCCTGCTTGCTTGGAGTCTTGGCTTGTGGTTCCGACAAGGGTTTTACCGGTAGAGATTTGATGAAGATCTTTGATGATATTCATAAGTGGTGTTGGTGCAACTTTTGGTATAGATTTAGGATGTTGATGGTGATCATGTTTGAGACTTAGTGGATGTAGATCATTGCTTTAGCATGTGGACCTATATTGGGTCTCAATTGATCTAGGTTATGGACCAACTTAATGTAACGAGTGGATTGGACCTCTCGATGTATTTCTTGGATGTCTTATGTATTGGATATTATTTGTTTGGTCTAAGGATGACATATTTTATAATTATGTAATTGGTTTATTGTCTAGTGGCCGACTTGATTGTTTATGGTCAAGGGTTTGTATATATATGATGTAAGATCTCATTGTAGATCATCATAGGCATATGGTCAGGGAATGGGATATGGATATGTAATATGCAAACAATGTAATATCATTCAGGCAGTGGATTTGGTTGATCATTGAAGAATGAATTGGGTTTATGTAAGAGGATTTAGTCCTCTGGTATAGAGCTTAACCGAAATTGTACTCAAGCATAGGAGATGCTATCTTTGCAGTTCATTCATTCTTCCAGATTATAGTATAGATTTCTATGTAGTCAGTGAGACTCCTTTTATGATGAGTAGTGCGCTCTAGGCTGTTGGCCTTCCTGCAAGTGTAGGCCCCTCAATTGTAATTCACATACGTACTGCAAAATTAATATTTGACTATGGGTAGGCTTCCCATCATGGTTTTCCCTTTTACCGGGTTTTCCACATATAAATCTTGGTGTCATGTGGATGGTTTTTATTCTGTGATTATTGTTTATGCTTACTTGGTTTAACTCCTATTTTGGTATTTGGTTTAAGCATTTTGATATTAATGTTTTGGGTTCCAGTATTAATGTTTTAATTGCTAAATGTTTTGGTAATATGTGACAACTGATTCACCCCCCCTCTCAGTTGTTTTCCGATTATTTTAATTGTCTAACATAGAGATCATCAAGCTTTGCAGTATTTGAATAGTCAGAGTAAGTTGAATCAGAGACATATGAGATGGGTAGTATTCTTGTAGAGTTACACCTTTGTGTTGAAGCATAGAAGTGGGAAATCTGACAAAGTTGCTGATGTATTGAGTAGGAGAAGGAATTTTCTGAAAGAGATGAGAGTGATAGTATTAGGATTTGAAGATTTAAAGACCTTGTATGATGAAGACCCAAATTTTGCAGAACCTTGGAAAGCATGTAGAGAACCGGTTATGGTTGATAGTAGAAAATTATTTCATTTAGGATGGGATGTTATTCAGGGGAGTTCAGTTTGTATACAAAAGAGTTCCATGAGAGAGAACCTGATAAAAGAGAAACATAGTGGAGGTTTAGCTGGACATTTTGGCATTGACAAAATAGTTGCTTTGGTGAGTGAGTAGTACTTTTGGCCCCAGATTCATAAGGATGTTAAGAGATATGTGCAAAGTTGTAGAATTTGTCAAGTTGCAAAAGGTAGTGTTAGGTCCCGGAGATAACTGAGAGGGGGGCGAATCAGTTGTCCAATAACTTTAACCAAAACTTAATGCATAATGTTGGTAAACCAAAATTTATGCCGCTAGCCAGTTTTATCAGTTAATTGCAGTACCGGTAAAGATTAATGCATGAAACATAAAGACAACAATATCCACAACACATAACACAAATATTTGTACTTGGAAACCCTATAAGGGGAAAAACCACGGTGGGAAGCCTTACCCACAATCAAATGATACTACTGCAGATAGTATGTGTGTACAATATGGATTCTGCACATGAAGAAAGACCAGCTGCCTAGAGCTCACTGCTCAAACACAAAATGAGAGTCACACTGACAACAATTGGATGGTTAAATGCAATGATAATGTATTGCATAAAATAGCATCTTCATATGCTGAATTCAGTACCGGTTTAGTTCTGATTGCCTTAAAAAAAACCTTCAACCTTCAAATGATGTCTGCCTGTATAGCTCTGCTTATTTTTGCATATACCTTATTACAATTCTTTTTCGCAATCACATATCAATTTGACAAATAAGATCTTACATTCATACCACAACCTAAGACCAATTGAATAAGTCGGCTCACTAAAAGATATTACAATAAAATCAATTAAAAATAAATCAATATTCGATGCATGATGTCAGCTCAATGCATTTACAATAATAATAAAGCATCTCCATAATGTGTCGTGCTGATCTGGAATAGATATGCCTACCGGTGCATAACTTGAACCTATTTGCTGGTAACAACAAATATGCAAACCCGAATAAACCAATAACTAGATTGCCAAAACCAAGTGATCAAAATAATGTCTTCGACATAATCAAGTAGTCTCCAAGTCATTCCAAGTGTCGATGAACAATATAATCTGTCAGTGAACCAATTACTGGTGACTGTGCATAAGTCTCTGAGTTGCCGGTGAACATAACCAAAGATCTCCAAGTGTTGATAAGTGTTGACAAGTGATGACAGGTGTTGACATCAATGACAAAACCATATCAATATATCCAAAATACCAACAATCTTGCCCTTTGGCATTGATGGCAACACAAGATGGAAAAACCTTCAAGGTGCCGAAACAGAAATGCCAAAAGCCAAAAACCAACTACTCCCCCTGAGAATTAGTTCTCCTCATCAAAGCCGAAATAAAAGATTTCTCTATTAATTCTACCAGTTGATGACAAACATCAACTGTCTAAGTCTCTACCGGTGGGGGTAGGAATCCAAGTTGCTCTCTGAGATATTCAAAAGTTTCCTTAGGCAAAGGCTTTGTAAAAATATCTGCAATCTGCTCTTTAATATTCACATAAACCAATTTCACTTCTTTTGCTTCAAAATTCTCTTTTAGAAAATTGAATCTAATAGAAACATGTTTAGTTTTAGAGTGAAATATCGGGTTCTTTGATATATCAATTGCTGCCATATTATCACAGTAAATAGTTATAGGTTACTTGCATTTTACCTTTATGTCCTTCAACATTTGTTTGATCCATAATACCTGTGTACAATTTGTTGTTGTTGTAACATATTTTGATTCTACTGTTGATAGACTTGTACAACTCTATTTCTTTCTCAGCCATGAAATTAGTTTGCTACCAAGAAAAAATGCTCCATCAGTGGTACTTTTTCTGTCATCCACATCTCCTGCCCAATTAGCATATCTGTATGCACATAAGTCAAAAATTTCATCTCTAGGATACCATAAACCAAGATTTGTAGTGCCTTGTAGGTACCAAAAAATCCTTTTCACTGTTGATTCATGATTTTCTTTAGGATTACTTTAAAATATTGAAACAATACATACTGCATTCATAATATCAGGTCTTGTTTGTGTCAAATATAGTAAACCTCCTATCATAGACTTGTATCTAGTTAGATTAACAGGTGTTGATTCATCCTTCAAAGATAATTTATCAGTTGTAGTCATAGGTGTGCTTATCGGTTTACAATTTTCCATGCCAAATTTCTTTAGTAATTCCTTCAAGTACTTAGATTGACATAGGAATATACCTTTATTAGTCTGTGAAATCTGCAATCGTAAAAATTTTTTTATCTCTCCAATCATAAACATTTCAAATTCTTGCTACATTTCGTTAGAATTCTTTACACAATCCATCTTCTCCTCCAAAGATTATATCATCAAAAAAAAATTCAATAACCAAGATGTCATCATTAGTCACTTTGTAGTATAGATTGCTGTCAGCAAGCTTTAAAATATATTTGTCCAATCTAGCATACCAAGCTCTAGGAGGTTGTTTTAGACCATATAAAGCTTTACTTAACCTGCAAACCATGTCTTTGTTATCTGTCAAAGAAAATCCATCAGGTTGTTCAATATAAACTTCTTCTTCAAGATCTCCATTCAGAAATGCACATTTAACATCCATTTGATATACTTTATAGTTCTTGTGTGCTGCAAAAGCCAATAAAAGTTTGACTACCTCAATTCTAGCTACCGGTGCAAAGGTTTCATTGTAATCAATTCCTTCTTTTTGTGAATATCCCTTACCTTACCATCCTCATTAAGTTTATTTCTGAAAACCCATTTAGTTCCAATTACATTTTTGTCTTTAGGCCGGGGAACTAACGACCAAGTGTTATTCCTTTCAATTTGTTCCAATTCATCTTCCTTAGCTTTAATTCAATATTTATCTTCACATGCCTCATTAATTGATGTAGGTTCAATTTGAGAAATAAGACATACCTCTTCATTTGCCAATCTTCCTCTAGTCATAATTCCTTGAAATTTGTTTCCAATTATTTGATCTTCAGAATGATTCAATCTTACATACCGGGGTGT
This sequence comes from Cryptomeria japonica, assembly GCF_030272615.1. Taxonomy (NCBI): domain Eukaryota; kingdom Viridiplantae; phylum Streptophyta; class Pinopsida; order Cupressales; family Cupressaceae; genus Cryptomeria; species Cryptomeria japonica. The sequence continues at coordinate 653,507,431 of NC_081415.1, forward strand.
TTTTACTTGCTGCTATTCTTTAGTGACTATTGAATCCTCAGATGATGCCGGTGTAACTGGATCACCATTCTGTACCAGTTCATTCACAGCAGGTTCATTTATGATTATCTCTATTGCCGGTTCAGAGTCTGTGTACCTTGAATTTCCTCTAAACTGTTCATCAATCTTCACATTTGTACTCTCAACAATTTTCTACAATCTCTTGTTAAAACATCTATATGCCTTTCTCTTAGATGAATAACCAAGAAATATTCTTTCATCACTTCTAGGATCAAATTTTCCAATATACTCATCTCTTCTAATATAGCATTTACTTCCAAATATTCTGAAATATTTAAGAGTAGGAGTATTACCAAACCATAGTTCATGAGGGGTCTTACCGGTTTCACCTCTGATGTGAACTCTGTTGAATGTATAAACTACTGTATTGACCAGTTCTCTCCAGTATATATGAGGTAGATTTTCTTCTAATATCATACTTCTGGCTACATCCAAGATAGTTTTGTTTTTCCTTTCCACAACTCCATTCTGCTGGGGTGTCTGGGGTGCTGATAACTGTCTTCTAATCCCATTCACTTCACAAAATGTATTAAATTACTTAGATGTGAATTCACCTCCTTGATCTGATCTCAAACATTTGATTTTCTTGCTAGTTTCATTTTCTACCATCACCTTGAATATTTTGAATTTCCCAAATGCTTCAGATTTTTCCCTGAGAAAAGTAACCCAACACATTCTAGAATAGTCATCAATGATTAGCATAAAATACCTATCTCCTTGTATACTTCTAGTTCTTGCTGGACCACATAAATCAGTATAAATTAAATCAAGAATATTGTTAGACTTCTCTGGAATACTCTTGAAAGTTTCTCTAACTTTCTTTCCAAATTAACATTCCTTACATACCGGATTGTGAGGTTTAACAATATTAGGTAAATCTCTTACTACCTTAGTTGTACTGATTTTCACAATGCAATCAAAATTTACATGACAAAGTCTCGTATGCCATAACCAAATTTCATCAATATGTGCAATCAAACATGCTTTCTCATTGTTGTTCAAATGAAAGATATTGCCTCTAGTCTGATTACCCGTGGCAATTTCCAAACCAATTCTGTTTAAGATTTTGCATTTACCGTTCTTGAATTGTAACTGAAATCCTTTCTCAACTAATTGACCAACACTCAAAAGATTATGCTTCAAACCTTCAACATAGTAAACATTATCAGTATTGTGCTTACCATCAAAAGATATAGTGCCTTTTCCTTTGATCAAGCAAACTTTATCATCTCCAAATCTTACTAAACCTCCATTATAATCCTGAAAGGTTAAGAATTTACTCTTATCTCCAGTCATGTGATGTGAACATCCTGAATCAATAATCCATTCATCCTTATCTTCAACTTTAGCTGCCAGGGCCTGCTCTACTTGTTGAATAGTAGGTGTCGGTTGATCTTCTGTTATAGCAACAAAAGCCCATCCATTGTCCGTCGAATCCCATCAGAATCATCAGTAACTCGTTCATCATCATAATAACAAAATTTGTCTCTATTCTTCTTAAACTTGTATTTCTGATAATCAGAGTTAGGCTTATATGTTCTTTTAGCTTCTCTTAATTTTGCATGTCTATCAGGAAATATAGAAGCCATATGACCAATCTTATTACAGTTAAAACATTTAAAGGGTGCTTTACCTTCATACTTACTTTCAATTGGACCTTTAGGCATTTTCCTTGCAAATAGTAGTTCAAGTTCTTCAAGTTCTTCATTTTGTCTCCTGCTTTCTTCAATTTCTCTTGCATAGAAGGCTTTCCAATCAAACTTCTCAGATGACGATGATGATGCTGCAAATGATGATGCCTTGAAAGCTAGATCTATCTTAATAGTAGTAACAGGACCAAATTCCTCAAGTTCAAAAGCTGAAAGTTTTCCAATCAAGGTGTCTCTAGATACTAATGCATTAGGCATTGTTCTAAATTCATTTATAGCAGTAAATTTCATTTTATATGTTGGTGGTAAAGCTCTTAAAACTTTAGAAACAATCTCATCTTCACTTAAGATTCCTCCACAACATTGTATACCCAAAATAATTTCATTTACTCTTTCCATAAAAGCAGAAATTTTTTCATCTTCTTCCATTTTCAGACATTCATGTTGGCATTATGTGAACCGGTATGAGGACATGATGACATTGTATGTTGCCATTGATGTCAATATGTTGAAGAGGAGAGAACCGGTATATGTGTGAACTGGTATAACATTGTGAACTAGCATTTGTGCCAAAGTGAAGCGGTGTGTTTTATTTAAGGTGAACCGGCATGTGGTTATGGGAACTGGCACATGGAAGCTTTGTAAGACTACCGGTTAGTAGTCTCAACTTCAAGGTTCCCGGTTGAAGTGTCTCAAGCCTATGTGACTCAATCGGTGACTTTGTGTGACGAGTTAGCATTGTAACGAAGAATAGATCATGTTGCCACGTCAGCCTTGTGCGGGTAAAGGATCTTACATGAAGGAGATTGTTCCTATCTACCTCGGGAATGTGTGAAGTCTGTAAACGGTGATAACGTGTGATGGGTTATCATCCGCCATGAAATCGGTGGAAAATGAATGATGGAGAACGTCTTGAGATTGGTTCAAGACTGTTGCATTTAATGCAATGTGCTCAATAGTCAGGATTGAACCATTTGAATTTCTTAACCTAACAGGTTTAGGGTTTAGGGTTTATGCTACCAACCTATCTGTTTCCTATAAGGTCGATGTTGTGTTTCTTTCTAAGGTTGTTGGTAAAAGTTGTGTGTGTATCCAAGAGAAGAGATACGTGATTCTTGCCAGACCAGAAGAGAGAAGTGATACATGCAGAGTGTAAGTGCAGAAGGTGAAGAGGAGCTAAAGCGGATCTGCATTGGCATTGAGTGCTGCTACCAGATCATTGTAATACCTATTGATCTCTAACCACTTCAATAGTTGGGAAATCCCTTAATAGGATAGCTTTAGCCAGCTTACTGTAAATCCTTTAACAGGGTGACTCAAAACCATTGAGTTCTTGAAATCCTCTAACAAGGTAAACTTTAACAGGGTTTAACCCTTAACTGGGTGATCCATAACAGGATCGGTTCCTAACAAAACCTGTTGTATCAGTCTTTAACCAGACAAGGCTCCTAATAGAGCAGACTTCTAAAGAGTTCAAAAATAGCTTGTGGGTATTCATCCCCATCGTGGTTTTTCCCAGTTGGGTTTCCACGTGAAAAATATGTGTGTCATATGTGATGTCTTTTTCATGTGATGCTATGTTGTTTTCTGTCAAGCGGTGAATCATGTTGATCTAGCTGTTTATTTATATAGCTTTGATGGTAGATTACCCGTTCATGCACTAGGGTGAAATGGAAATGAAGTATTATATTGTATGAGAAGATAAGTGTCAACCAGTTTATGCTTGTCTCAGTTATTCTAGGTTTTGCCGGTTGTACTCTATTTAAGACCGGAGTTACTGTCTGTCTGCCTATGCATAGTGTCTGTTGACAAACCGGTTTTAGGATTGTATTTTTGTCTGTACTGATTCACCCCCCCCTCTCAGTATTGGTTTGGTACTATCTGTTCATCATTGAGTTATCAATTGGTATCAAAGCATCCTCTAGGTCCTCTGTGTTATAAGCTTAACCGCTTGAGGTAAATATCCTAGTCTAATGATGAAGAGGGAAGGTCCAAAGTTCAATAGAGAAAATTTCAGTAAATGGAAAGATAGAATGAAGATATACATCAAAAGCATGGGTGCTTAACACTGGAGCTATGTTGAGAATGCCTATGTTTCTCCTACCGGTACTCTCACTGATGACCAAAAGAGAGAGATGCAGGAGAATGGGCAAGTCATCGAAGGCATAGTTAGTAGTTTATCTGACATTGACTTTATTGATGTCCAAGATAAGGTAAATGCCAAAGAGGTATGGGATACTCTTGAAAATATCTATGGCAGTGATGAGCATGTAAAACAAGCTAAGGAAGAAAGCCTTAGAGGGAAGTTTGAAGACATGCAGATGGTTGAAGGTGAGACCATTCAACAATATGAAATAAAAATCAAAACCGTTGTTGGAGATATCAAGAGTGCAGGTGGTAAAAAGGAAGATTCCACTATGGTAAGCAAAGTGCTGAGATCCTTATTACCGGTCTATGTAATAAGGGTTGCTTCTATTCAGGAGTTGAGATCAATAGATAAGACTAAGGTATCCCTAGACTCCATCATTGCAAAGTTGACAGCCTATGAGCTAAATAGTTTTTATGGCAGTGTTCAAAAGACCGAATCAACTTTTAAAGCTTCTATTGTACCATCCAGAAAAGGAAAAGAAGCTAGCACTAGTGGTGAACCAAGACAGAGTAGAGAATTGGATGATGAGGAGATTCTGATGGCATTTGAAGCTCTTATTTCCAAGAAACTTCCTAAAGGAACCGACAAATACAGAGGTAAGCTCCCTTTGAAATTCTTTTCTTGTAATCAGATAGGACATATTGTTGTAAACTGTCATAATGGCGACAACAAGGACAAACCAGAAGGGTTCAAGAAATTCAAAGGAGGAAACCAGAGAAACTATTTTGTGGCAGTTGATGAAGGTGTCAGAGATGAGGAATCAGAAGATGAAGAAAATGAAGATATTGTGTTTGTTGCTGTCAAGGAAGATGTGTCAGACAAGAAGGCTCTTGTCTCTCAGTTTGATAATTCCAATGAGTGGATTATTGATAGTGGCTATTCTCACCATATGACTGGTGACCAGAGAAACTTTCTATCCTTGGAAGAGTATGATGGTGGTGTGGTTCACTTTGGTAATGATGCACCATGTATGGTCAAAGGCAGAGGGTCCATCTCTCTGAGTGGAAAAAGTAGTGTTGACAATGTGTATTGGGTTGATGGTCTCAGACACAACCTTCTGAGTGTTGCCCAACTGAATGATAGTGGTCTCACTCTAGAATTTAAGAATGGAGTGTGAAGAATCAAAGGAAAGAATGGTGAATTGGTGGCCACCGACATGCAGACCAAAGGTAACCTATTTCAGCTGAATGCAAATATAAGTACATGTCTTATGGATAAATTTGATGATAGCTGGATATGGCATAGGAGACTCTGTCATGTAAACTTTGATAACATTGTGAAGGCTAGTAAGATCAAGGCAGTTAGATGGTTGCCGGTGCTAAGCAAACTAGAAAATACCTTGTGCAGAGAGTGTCAACTGGGGAAAATGTCTTCCTCAACCTTTAAAGGTAAACCTTTCATGGCTGACAATTTGCTTGATCTTGTGCATACTAATTTGTGTGGTCCTATGAAAACTAGGAGTGTGTAGGGTGATAGGTACTTCATGATTCTCACTGATGACTTCTCAAGAATGATGTGGGTCACATTCTTGAAAGATAAGTCTGAAGCTTTTGTAAAGTTCAAAGCCTTCAGAGCATTAGTGGAGAAGGAAAGCGGTAAAAGGATCAAGTGCCTGAGAACTGATCAAGGAGGGGAATTCACTTCCGGTGAATTCAACAAGTACTGTGAAGAACATGGCATCAAGAGGCAACTGTCTGCCCCCTGGACTCCACAACAGAATGGCCTAGCAGAGAGGAATAACCGGACTGTGGTTGAAGCAACTAGAACTATGTTGATTCAAGGAAAGGTAGCTCACACCTTTTGGAGAGAAGTGGTGAGCACTGCAGTCTACACAATGAATCAGGTACTCATTAAGAAAGGTAAGGATAAAACTCCTTATGAGTATTGGACTGGTAAGACACCTATGGTTAGCTACTTTAGAGTGTTTGGTAGCGAATGTTACATCAAGAGGAGTGAACACCAGAGCAAATTTGATGTGAAATGTGATGAGGGAATATTCCTAGGATGTTCCACCAAGAGCAAAGCTCTCAAGTGTTTCAATAATAGGACTCAGAGAATTATGGAAAGCATCAATGTAAGAGTTGATGAAACCTCTGAGAAAACTGAGCAAACCGGTAGTGAGCAAGTAGTAAATGAACCAGTTGTAACCTTCTGGGAACTGTTTGTCAGTCAACCAAGTACCAGTAACAGTGTTCCTACACCAATAGATGTAGATGTTGATACTGATGGAGATGAGGATGAAGAAGAAAAGCAAGAGGAATCTATCAAGACCATTCCTCGGTATGTCAAGTTGAATCATGATCCTAAGTAGATCATAGGAGATAAGGATGCAGGAATTCTTACAAGAAGAAAGGTCAGAGAAAAATCATGTATGATCTCTGAATTTGAGCCTAAATCATTCAAAGAGGCACATAAAGATGAAGACTAGATCAAGGCAATGGAAGAGGAACTTGACCAGATAGAGAAAAATGGTACATGGTCTTTGGTACCCAGACCGGAGCATAAAAATGTCATTGGTATCAAATGGGTTTTTAGAAATAAGCTAAATGAGGATGGCACAGTGATTAGAAACAAATCCAGACTGGTGTGCAAAGGATATGCCCAAGAAGAAGGAGAAGACTATGGAGAAACCATTTCTCCTGTAGCCAGATTGGAAGGAGTTCATATGCTTCTTGCATATGTAGCTTTTAAAGGATTCAAAGTATATCAAATGGATGTAAAATCTGCATTCCTAAATGGTGTACTTGAAGAGGAAGTGTATATAAAGCAACCAGATGGATTTGCCCTATCTGAAGACAGTGACATGGTGTGTAGGCTACATAAAGCCTTATATGGTCTAAAATAGGAACCTAGAGCATGGTATGAATGCCTACACTCCCATCTTGTGAAGATTGGATTTGAGAGAACAAGCAAAGATAGCAATATCTACTTGAAGTCTGAGGGGGAAAGAGTTTGAGATGTCAGATGAGATGAAGAAAGAGTTTGAGATGTCACTCATAGGGGAGATTAAGTTCTTCATTGGACTGCAGATCCAATAGATGAAAGATGGAATCTTTATCACTCAGTCCAAGTATGTCAAAGATGTGTTGAATATCTTTGGCATGGAAGATAGCAAACTGGTTGGTACACTGATGGTGACCGGTTGTAAACTATCCAAAGAGGATGACTCAGCATTGGTTGATGAGAAGGAATACCGATCAATGATTGGTAAGTTGCATTATGTAGTGCATATCAGACCAGATATTGCACATGTAGTTAACATTACTGCAAGGTTCCAGAAAAGCCCAAGAGAATCCCACTTGGTTGCAGTCAAGCAGATTCTTAGGTATCTAAAGGGAACTATTGATTATGGATTGTGGTATCCATACAAAAATGATTTCAACTTGAAATTATTCACAGATGCTGATTGGGAAGGTAATGTGGATGATCGGAAGAGCAAAACCGGTGGTGCATTCTTTATCGGTGGTAGACTGGTCTCATGGATGAGTAAGAAGCAGAGTTGTATCTCTTAGTCTACAGTAGAAGCAGAGTATGTTGCAGCTTTCATGGACTACACTTATACAATTTGGATGAAGCATGTATTGAATGGCTTCAAATTCCTGTATCTGAACCGGTAAGTATATTTTTTGACAATACTAGTGCAATTAATATCTCCAAGAATCCGGTTTTACATTCTAGAACCAAGCACTTTGAGCTTAAGTATCATTTCTTGAGGGAAAAGGTTCAGAACAAAGAGATTGCATTGGAACATGTTCCCAGTAAGGATCAGTTAGCAGACATATTCACCAAGCCTCTCCCAAAGGCTACATTTATGTACTTAAGAGGTGAATTAGGGGTGTTGCCCCTTCAGGAAGTAAACTAAAGGTATATGCTCCACATTAGTCAAGTATTGCATAGTCAATTTTTTTGGGGGGATTGATGTGTTGAAGGATGCTACTCCTCAGGGGGAGCAACATAATGGAACAGGGAAGCTTGTGCCTCCACTTTGGCAATGTTGTCAAAGGGGGAGAAGAAGAGAAGCAGAGAAGATATCTGCAGAAATTGGGGGAGAAGATGTGAAGCAGAGAGATATCTTTGTATATTGCCATCAATGCCAAAGGGGTAGATAGTTGGCATTATGTGAACTGGTATGAGGACATGATGACATTGTATGTTGCCATTGATGTCAATATGCTGAAGAGGAGAGAATCGGTATATGTGTGAACTGGTATAACATTGTGAACCGACATTTTTCCAAAGTGAAGCCATGTGTTTTGTTTAAGGTGAACCGGCATGTGGTTATGGGAACCGACACATGGAAGCTTTGTATGACTATCGGTTGGTAGTCTCAACTTCAGGGTTTCCGATTGAAGTGTCTCAAGCCTATGTGACTCAATCGGTGACTTTGTGTGATGAGCTAGCATTGTAACAAAGAACAGATTGTGTTGCCACGTCAGCCTTGTACGCATAAAGGATCTTGCATGAAGGAGATTGTTCCTATCTACCTTAGGAATTTGTGAAGTCTATAAATGATGATAACATGTGATGGGTTATCAACTGCCATGAAATCGGTGGAAAACAAACAATGGAGAACGTCTTGAGATTGGTTCAAGACTATTGCATTTAATGCAATGTGCTCAATGGTTAGGATTGAACCATTTGAATTGCTTAACCTAACATGTTTAGGGTTTATGCTACCGACCTATCAGTTTCCTATAAGGTCGATGTTGTGTTTCTTTCTGAGGTTGTTGGAAAAAGTTGAGTGTGTGTATCCAAGAGAAGAGATACGTGATTCTTCCCAAACCAAAAGAGAGAAGTGATACTTGGAAAGTGTAAGTGCAGAAGGTGAAGAGGAGCTAAAGAGGATCTGCATTGGCATTAAGTGCTGCTACCAGATCATTGTAATACCTATTGATCTCTAACCACTTCAACAGTTGGGAAATCCCTTAACAGGATAGCTTTAACCGGCTTACTGTAAATCCTCTAACAGGGTGACTCAAAACCATTGATTTCTCGAAATCCTCTAACAAGGTAACCTTTAATAGGGTTTAACCCTTAACTGGGTATTCTAGCCATCCCTTAACTGGGTGATCCCTAACAGGATCGGTTCCTAATAGAACCTGTTGTATCAGTCTTTAACTGGACAAGGCTCCTAACAGAGCGGACTTCTAAAGAGTTCAAAAAGAGCTTGTGGGTATTCATCCCCACCTTTGTTTTTCCTAGTTGGGTTTCTAAGTGAAAAATATGTGTGTCATATGTAATATCTTTTCATGTGATGCTATGTTGTTTTCTATCAAGTGGTGAATCATGTTGATCTAGCTGTTTATATATATATCTTTGATGGTAGATTACCTGTTCATGCACTAGGGTAAAATGGAAATGAAGTATTAGATTTTATGAGAAGATAAGTGTCAACCATTTTATGCTTGTCTTAGTTATTTTGGGTTTTGCTGGTTGTACTCTGTTTAAGACCGGAGTTACTGTCTGTTTGCCTATGCAGAATGTTTGTTGACGAACTAGTTTTAGGATTGTGTTTTTGCCTGTACTGATTCACCCCCCCTCTCAGTACTGGTTTGGTACTATCCATTCATCATTGAGTTATCATTTCATACCTGACCCGGAAGCATTCAAGTTTTGCAATTTTGATTGTGGAATCTCCTTCATTCAATGTTTCTAGTTTGTCCCAAATAGCTTTAGCAGTAGATCTGTCTGATAATCCCATGACTTGTTGATCTGACAATGCAGTCAAAAGTGATTCTCGTGCTTTGAAATCATTTTCCTCATCTTTAGCTAAATTAGGTGGATTAGGTTGAGCTTGAGTAGGAGCAGTATAGCCATTCTTTGTAACATCAAGTTTCAGAGTGTCCTTCTTGAAATAGTTAGAAGACATTGGATCTCCTCAAGCTGTTAAACTTATACAAAAAGAGGACTATGCTCTGATACCAATTGTTAGGCCCTAGAGACAACTGAGAGGGGGGGGGGTGAATCAATTGTCCAATAAATTCAACCAAAATTAACTTAACCAAAACTTAATGCATAATGTCGGTAAACCAAACTTTATGCCAGTAGACAAATTTATCAGTTAATTGCAGTAGTGGTAGAGATTAATGCATGAAATAGAAAGAAAACAACATCCACAACACATAACCCAAATATTTGTACGTGGAAACCCTATAAGGGGAGAAACCATGGTGGGAAGCCTTACCCACAATCAAATGATACTACTGCAGATAGTATGTGTGTATAATATGGATTCTGCACATGCAGAAAGGCTAGCTGCCTAGAGCTCACTGCTCAATCACAAAATGAGAGTCACACTAACTACAATTGGATGGTTAAATGCAATGATAATTTACCTCATAAAATAGCATCTTCATATGCTGGATTCAGTACTAGTTTAGTTCTGATTGCCTTCACAAAAACCTTCCTTCAACCTTCAAATGATGTCTGTGTGTATAGCTCTGCTTATTTTCGCATATACCTTATTACAATTCTTTTTCGCAATCGCATATCAATCTCACAAATGATATCTTACATTTATACCATAACCTAAGACCAATTGAATAGGTCGGCTCACTAAAAGATATTACAATAAAATTAATTACAAATAAATCAATATCCGATGCATGATGTTGGCTCAATGCATTTACAATAATAATAAATAATCTCCATAATGTGTCGTGCTGATCTGGAATAGATATGCCTGTCTGTGCATAACCTGGACCTATTTGCCAGTAACAACAAATATGCAAACCCAAATAAACCAATAACCAGATTTCCAAAACCAAGTGATCAAAATAATCTCTTCGACATAATCAAGTAGTCTCCAAGTCATTCCAAGTGTCGGTGAACAATATTATCTATCGGTGAACCAAATACCGGTGACTGTGCATAAGTCTCTGACTTGCCGGTGAACATAACCAAAGATCTCCAAGTGCTGATAAGTGTTGACAAGTGATGATAGGTGTTGACATCAATGACAAAACCATATCAACATATCCAAAATACCAACAGGTAGTAGTCAGAATGTGGGATTGTATAAACCTTTGACAATACCTGTAAGATCTTTGGAGGATTTAAGCATGGATTTTGTACTTGGATTGTCTAAGACATCGAGAGGGAATGATTCTATATTTGTGGTAGTGGATAGATTTTCAAAGATGTCTCATTTCATACCTTGTAAGAAGAGATCAGATGCATTGCATGTAGTAGATCTATTTTTTATGGAAGTGGTGAGATTGCATGGATTACCTAAGAGCATAATTTCAAATAGAGACACTAAGTTTGTTGGATATTTTTGGAGAACACTTTGGAAGAAGATGAAGATAGCTTCAAAGTTCAGTTCTACTTTTCATCCACAGACTGATGGACAGACATAAGTTGTTAACCGAAGTTTGGGAAACTTGTTGAGATGTTTAGTGGGATATAAAACCGGAAGTTGGGATTTGATCCTTGCACAAGCAAAGTTTGCCTACAAAAATTCAGTGAACAAAAGTACCAGAAAAACACCTTTCGAGATTGTTACTAGAGTGCATCCTAGAGGAATATTAGAATTGAGAGACATTAGGAGTAAACACCAGAAGATTTCAGAACCAAAAAATTTTGCAAATCACATGACAACATTGCATATTTAGGTTAAACAACATTTCAAAGACATAAACAAAAATATAAAGAGAAGGCAGGTGAGAAGAGGAGACATAAGGAATTTAAAGTTGGCGATGAAGTGATGGTATATTTAAGAAAAGAGAGATTCCTAGTTGGAACTTATAATAAGTTGTAGATGAAGAAGTTTGGACCCTGTAAGATTTTGAGAAAGTCCAGTTTTGAAAATGCATATGAAGTGGAGCTACCAGATAGTTTAAGTATTTCACCTATATTCAACATTGTAGATCTTCATGAGTACCATGAACCAGAATTTAGTGAGGGCAATGTTGTAGACCTTAAGAAACAATTTCCCCGAAAGGAACTAGATCAGATTGAAGAGATTTTGGATAGTAGGATTGTGCATAGTACCCGAAACAATCAGTACAAAGAATATCTTGTGAAGTGGAAGAGAAGACTAGTTGAAGATTCATCTTTAATTTCTTAGGAAGAGGTAGACCGCCTTGGTTTCCCTCTGACCCTAGCAAAGTGAGAGGCTCACTTTTCATTAACCTCAGATGTCTGATGCAGGAGCATCCCTAGTTCACAACAATCTTGCATCAACCAAAAACATTTTCCTTTCTGTTTTGTTTGTAGTTTCAGTTTCTTTCTGTGTGTCTTGGTTTTGGCTCACCCAATCCTATGGAGTTGGATTCTACTTGAAGACTTGATCATCTTTCTTTCATTCTGACTACATTTCATTTGGATCACTTTTCGATAAGATATTGCTACCGGTTTCCATGACAGTATCTTGTTACTGGTTGTTCCTTTGTTACTGGTTGCCTGAGACCTATTTTGGTGATCTACCAGAACCCATTTCAAATCTTGCAGAGTGTTGAGTATTGATCTTGATATTTCTTGGTGTGTGGCCGACCTTCTACATTTCATCCTTTGGATTTTTCTGAGGAATATTTTGGCGGAGGCTGACCTTGTTCATTTTGCATGATAGGTCTTGTTCTTCGGGTTTTGATCTCTTTTGGGCTGACTGGATCATTTGGATCGATATATATTTGTAATAATGCTTTAAAATGTAATAAATTAGAATCATTCCAAGTATCAGATAGATAGACTATTCCTAGAAGATAGATCTTTTGGTTCAAGTTCTTGGTTGTGACCTATTCTACCAGGCCTGTGTACTGGTATGTTGTAACGCGGTTGTTACCAGTTAGATGTAATCAAATTTCATGCAATAAAATTATTTTTTCTCCATTTCCTCCATCATATTTGTGTGTTTTTGTTTTGTTTAGTCTTGTTGACTAGTCTAGACTGATCTCCTTGAGGTCCCTCCTCATTGGTGACTACTTCACTTTGTTACATAAAATGCTATGAAAAGGATGAAAGATCTACCCTACCATAGAGAAAAGGTGATATACCAAGATCACCAGGATTTTTTTGAAGTCAGGTGGTTGAAGAAATTCTCCCTCCAAAGGCTTTAAACTAAAGAACACACCATATATTTAGTTGTTTGAGCTCTAGTATGCTATATCCAGTAGATATCTTTGTGTAGAGTCACCAAGTGCTTGATGGTGACTTCCTCCAAAGGCTTGAACACTAAGAGCAACACTGGATTCTTAGCAAATGAGTTGAAAGTTTGTCCCACCAAGTGTGCCAAAAAGTGTTGTCACAAAGTTGCACTCTGTGATGATTAAACTTGATCATCAACCTTGTGAAACATGGAAACAACCTGCCAAGTGTGGGACTTGCAAGAGTGAGGTTGAGTCTCCAGAGAAGGCCGACTTCCTATCCAATCCAAATGCAGAGTGCTAGACCAACCCAACACTGATAGAACCTAATCTATGATCTGACAGGGAAAAGGGAGGAGGGAATACATGAAAGGAAAAATTGAGGTTCGCACCTAGAAAGGAATGTGATCTTCTTGCCTGTAACTGTACAAGACATCAATAAGACTACCCCAAATATGCACAAGATTCTATCCTAATCAACTTCCTAATAAAAGAGTGGAGGTTGGAAATCTGTAGGATGGCAAGAGGAACTAATTCAGTTCATGGATGTCATTCACAAAAGGATAAACACACACACCTATATTAAGGAAAAAAATTAAAAGGCATTCATACAAAAGAGTAAAATATTACACAAATTGTAGGAAAGGAATAATGGCAAAATAGGCAAATTCTCTTCATGTGAAGGCAAGACAACATTGACATTTGCAAAAAAACAAGAATTCTGCAAGAGAAAAAGAAGAGAAGATCGCTTGGAAGTTTATAGAAATTGCCTTGATAGGTGAGACATAACTCAAAATTAAATGACAACTAGAAACCCTAACCCTCCTAGGGTTAGGTTATAAAAAATCCGCAAGAGGGAGGAGATCAGATCGACAAGCAGATCTGATGGTGTGTGAGTACAACTCTGAAAATATCTTCCCCACCTGGGAAGAAACAAAATCCTTCTGCAGAAAGAGATCTCAGAGTAGATTGGGTCTTGGTATGGCTGCAGAGCCCCCAAAAGTCTTCATATCACATTGAAAGAGCATGGGTTGCATCCAAAATGGTCCTACAAAAGCCCCCTTTGAAGTTATGGCAAAAGTCTGACAATTGGATGCAGAAGGATCAGAGACTAGGCATCGACCGAGCAAAAAAGACGTCTTGACCATTGGGTTGACAACCAACCACCTGTAGGGCATTTAAATTCCAAAAGTCAACATAAAATCAAATTCTAGTCATCGATTGAGAGATCTCATGTGCAGATGGATGAGATCTCTCCATGTAAGTGCTCAAAGACCCAATTGAAGAATAAGTTGCAACCGTCTAATCGGATTTCAAATAGAGATTGATGACTGGGATCATGGGCCCACCGCATTGGTCATCAACACATTACATCACTTGTTGCACAAAAACTGTATCGCCAAAGGAATACGCGGGGGAGCGAGAGGAATAACAAGTCCCCCGTTATTCCGCAACACCATCTTGGAGCAATTGGAGGACCATGTGGGGGCATGTGGAGAATGATAAATAATAGCTTGTGGGCTCGTGACATAGAAGAAGGAAGCAAATGGACCTCGCGGGGGCGCAGGTGCCATAAGTTTTTGCCCGCTCCCTCATGTTGTAAAACCAAAGGACCAGGAAGATGATGTGGGGGCACAAACAAAGCCAAAACCAACAATCTGCGCACCTGCTAAACAACAATCAGGAGCCAAAAAAGGAATATAGGGCTATGAAAGCCAAGAAAGTATGCGCCAACCGGTCAAGAAGAAAATGGAGATCGGCCCACCAATAGTAGAGAACCCTCCAGCCAGTCACCCTTAAGTGGTTTGATCGACCAACAAAGGTCAACACAAAAATAAAATAGGAGCCCAGAAAAGATGAAGTTCCTCTGCATGTTGCCAAAACAGAAAATGTGCATAACACACAGGTTATGAAAAATAATTTTAATTTCTTATATTGAATCTATAGCATAAGGTTGGCATTATTATGTGGACATAATGACATTGTATGTTGTCATTGATGTCAATATGTTGAAGAGGTGTGCACGAGAACCGGTATAACACTGTGAACCGACATTTGTGCCAAAGTGAAGCGGT